>NC_061864.1:47556361-47817150 GCF_907164915.1 Impatiens glandulifera
AGGGATTAAAATCTGTTTCTATTCTTCACAAATCATCACAAGCTCTTGATTGGATTCAAGTGCGAAACAACTTGTTGGATTTGAAGCGCCAGGAAAATGATTGCAAGCACCGAAAAGTAAAGAATACACAGAGTAATTAGACGACATCTGGTCGCGCATTACTTCAGACAACGTCTAATGTAATTAGACGACGTCTGCTCGTGCATTACTTCAGACCACGTCTGCTCGCGCATTACTTCAGACCACGTCTGATGTAATTAGACGACGTCTGCTCGTCCATTACTTAAGACCACGTCTGATGTAATTAGACGACATCTATTCGCGCATTACTTTAGACCACGTCTAAAGTAATTAGACGACGTCCGAATAGACATACTTCTTTAGATCTGTACCTGCACAAAGACAAATTACCCAACTTAGTTTTGTTCAGACCACATCATTAAAACTATGTCGTATTTATTCTCTCAAGTTAATTAATTATTTCTCTCTTAATTAATTTTCTCTTTTCTGTATTTAATTTAATCTAACAGATCGATTGATCGGTTCTATCATATCTAGATAGTTTCTAAATCATCTATGGATGAATTTTCAACCATAAACATCATAATTAGCAAGCATACAAGCTTATACAATTTGAAATATAGAAATTTTAAATTCAAACTGTGAATATAAATTAGAGAGTGATTGGAACCTTACTAAGGATTATGTAACACTCTTTGATCATTAAAGAAGCTTTCTAGATGCTCAAATTCATACGTTAAGGCCTCAAAATTGAAAATTTGAAAAATCAGAAAGCTTTAAGCATAAATGGAAGATTTTTGATTCTCTTAGATTTTGAGGTTATGAGTTGTTTCCTTGGATTTAGAATGACTCAAAGAATGTATTTATAATGTCCCTTAGTCGGTGGAGGCTCCAAGTGACCTGAATCGGACAAAAGTCATTAATGGCTTAAGTCGCCGGAATATGGATGATTCGTCCATATTTTTATAGGTATAAATGATCACCATCGTAGGATGATCGTTTTAGGATTTAAATGAGCCGAAATAGTTGACTAACAGAGGAGTTCCAACTTCTCAAAATCATCAACGGTTCTTCAAGCTTATCTAGACGGCGTCGTGATGAAGAAAAAGACCCGAGGCTAAAACGACGTCATTTAAGGCATGTTTAGGCATTTCACTAGCATTCTATAAAGCGTTGTTGCATTTGAGCGGTCCATTAGCATCCTGACTAACGGTGCGTTAGCCAATCCGCTGCCTCGCGCACGTGCTTCTCCTCGGCTACAACCGGCTACGCGGAGCGCTCTAAGGAGTTGGATGCAACTCCAACGTCCATCCGATGGACGCGGTTCCTGCTGCAATTCTTTCTTTTGTTTTTGGCTACATCCGATTACAAATTTTATTTTTATTTTAAATCCTTAAGAGTTTGTTTGAAATTAATTTTTCTTCCACTCTTTTAGATTTAATTTTAATCTTTTGAAATACACAAAATATTAAAATAAATATGAAAAATATTTTACCAATATATATTTTTTTTTATATCTTTAAGGTTACATAAATATTTAATAAAAGAATTTATAAATTTGTTGTCTTGTAAAACTAAAAATCCTTGAGAAGCTTGCGAACTTGTTCAAGAGTAACAAATAGCACTACAGTGAATGGGCCTTGTCTTGAAATTGTGGGAATAAAACCCTTGTAAAGGGACATGGGGCCTTCGGCTTGAACTGTTTTAAGGGCGCAATCGAGTGCCCCGTTATAAGGTGGTCTCATTCCGGGCTCTACTTTCATGTTCATTACCCGAGTCTTGATCACATCAATTGGGTTCGAGGCCACCGCAGCCACAAACCCCGCAGCAAAACTCGCGCTCACGTGGGTCCCCAGTCCATCCTTCATCACACCATTCTGTAAGATCATCTCCTTCACTTGATCGTACGATGCAAGCTGCGATGCAGTGACGATCATAGCTCGGTTCACAGTAAGAGACGAACCACGCCACAGAGAAGCAATCCCCTCCTGCTTTGACATTTGCGTGATGGCATCAAACACACTCTTGTAGTTCCGGCGTTGAGAAACCGGTAGCCGACCGTCGGCTTGCATCCTAACCATTGCAAGGTCTGCAGGATTACCTACTGCTGCCCCAATCCCTCCGGCGAATAGACCGGCGGCGATTTTCCGGCCGAGAGGGAGATTACCGGAGCTGGGATCGGACCATTTTTCCTTGAGGATCTCGTAGAGACCCATCCGGGTGGTGGAGTAGAGTGTCTGGCGGAGGACGGTGGCGGAGACACCAGAGAATAGGGCGGCGACACCCTCCGTCTGGAAAATCTTGATCCCGACGGAGACGGGTCCGACCTTGGGTGGTGCAGAGATTAATGTGGCTGCACCACCAACGGAATTGTAGGCAAAGGCAGGGCGGAGTTGTTGTTTAACATGGCCTTCTCCCTGTAGCTGCATACGGACCTTGATCAGATCAAGAGGGTGCGTCGAACAACCAGCAATTACAGAAGCGATGCCGCCTTCAGCAAATCCTTTCAAACCCATCTCTAATTAACAAGGTTTAATAAATTGAATTTTGTTGTTTTGAATTGTGAAGATGATGAAAGAAGCGAGAGTATTTAAAGTGTATATTTGGAAGTCATGATGGAGAATTTGTCAACATTTCAAACCAGGGTTGAAGAGTGGACCGGTTTGTATGTTTTGGTCAAACGAATGGACCGGTTCATAACTGTTTAGTAGCTAGCAGGAGCGAGGAGAGAAGCTTCATTTCATTGAAGCTGACTTTTCCCCCCTTATTTTCGTCCTTTATGATCACACCTCATCATTAGAACAATGACAATAATATTTCTGAAAAATCATTATAGTAGTGAATGTCCTAAAATTATCAATATGAAAAGCTTAATTAATTGTAGTCATACTTAAGCTTTTCATATTGATAACTCATTTTCTTGTTTTTCTCATCACACTTTATTTTGTTTTTATATTTATGCTATCTTACTCTACTTTTATGTACATGCTAGTTTGGATTAGATGTATTATACCTTAATTTTTTTTTTTAATTGTATCTATTTAATAATTCAAATAAGATTAAAATTCAAATTTTTTAATAATCATTTTGTATTAAAGTATGATATTTTAATAAATCAATTTTAAACTTAATTATAAAAGTAATAAAAAAAATATTAGCGACGACGAAATTACACAATCGATAATTCTTTATATATCGACAGAAATGGTTCCCTTCGCTTGAGTATGACTACAATTTTCTTTCTCAATTTCCTTTGCTAGGCTTTATTTTCTTGTTTTTCTCGTATTTTGTTTTTATATTTATGTACTCTGTCTTTATGCTAGTTTGAATTAGAATCTTTTTAAAAAATTGTGTTATTCAATAATTAAAATTTTCAAATAAGATTAAAATTCAAATATTTTTATAATAATTCTTGTAACCAAGTATGTTATTATAATAACTCAATTTAAATTTGGTTTTCTAAAACCAATTAAAAACATTATTGTTTTTAAAAATTAAAACCCCAGACAAACAAGCTAGGAAGGTGACGAGACGTGAATTGGGTCGGATACGCGGGTCTAAAGCGGATTTGGCCCGAGATCAATGGATTTGGTTACTCGGTCAACGCAGAGAAGAGACTCTCGGTCACTCGCACTGATCCTCAATCGGACACGGAATTTTTTCGGTCAAAGTCGAGGTTTCTAGGTAGGATGCGAGATTCCTCGGTTAGATAGGGGAAGTGGCTGGTTTTCTCAATTGAAAACCAGACAAGGTGAGGATGCAAGATTTTTCGGTTGGACCTCAAGAACATCAAATAACAGGTTTGATGATTTTGCTAGGAGCTTCCATCATTTGATCTAAAAGCATCACAAACTTCATTTACTCTTAAGGATCATTTTAACATCATCCCAATGTATCAATCGATCGGGATGACGTTCAATTTGATATGAACCGTTCTTGAGCAGAAATTGCATTTTTTTGGTTTTAAGCTTTGATTTAACGATTAAAACTTACCAATAGTTTCTATATGTATATTTGGATCAAACAAGACCAAAAATATGAACACTAGCTATCAATTTTAACATATCTAAGAATTGGATTTTTTCATATTTTTGAAATTAGTTTTTAAATAAAAATAATGGAACCTGGTCGGAATTGGTCCAAAACTATTCCTAACCTCTTTTAAAATATATTAGGAAGCTATTCAAATCGTAATTCTTGAACTAAAATTCAAGAACAAAAACCCGAATTTGAAAATTTTCAAAATTAAATTTGGGTGTTTTTTATTTAACTTAATTCGTTCGAATTGAATTTAGTACAAGATGATCTTAGAATCGAATTCAAATAAAAAAACAGATAATCAAGCAATATTCAAGACTAGTCGAACTAAAATGTAAAAATTTAAATTTGAATTTGTAATTCGAAATACAACATATATTAAAGCTTACATTGAGTTGGAGAAAACTCCTGAATTCTTTATTAAGTTATAGAATGATCTAGAAATGAACTTTAGAGTCTAGCATAAAATTTTCGTAATTTTTAAAAGCTTGAGAAATTTTCATTGGTGGATTTTGTAAAGTTTGAATTGGAGAGTCGGGACATGAGGAGAGCTATTTATAGACAGCCATGGTCGGTTGGATGATCAAGTGGATCGAATTTCAAACAAAATATCAATAATGACTTTTGTCTGTATTCAATCGTTCTAGTCCAATTAAGTCATCATTGCTCCTATGACCGGAGGCCAAATGATCACCATGTTATGGTGATCATTTCAGCCTTTAAATCATCGAATTTGGTTGAGTATCGGACGAGTTTCACTTTTGAAAAATCAAAAGTTACGGTTGATGTTCATCCTGTTCTTCGCGAGGAAGACGATAATCTAAGTCTGAAACGTCGTCATTTCGAGCCAAGTGTGAACGCGCGTATGGGTGCAACGTTCCATCAGCACTCCGTTGAATTTGGGCATTTCGTCCACGTTTGGGCTATCAGCGTTGAAGTGCGGGTTAGTTGATCATGTGATGCGCGGAAGCATTTTCCTTTCGTTACAATGGGCGACACCGCTTACTATTGTGCGTTGGTTTAGATTTAGGCGTTCATCTGATGGCTATGCGATCTGCTAAAGTCGTTTCTCTTATTTTCGGTTGTACTGGATCCCAACCATTTTCTAGTCTTGGAGCTTGTTTGAGATTTATTTTTCTTTACTCATTTTGGCATTATTTTCACCTACAAAATATTTAGATAGACACAAATATTTATTTTGTCTATTTATTATTTAAAAAAATTTATGTCTTTATAAATAAATGGATAAAAAAAATATTTCAAATTATTTATTTAATTTATTTGAGCCATAAAAATTAATTTGGGATAAAATAAATGCAATATTTATCTCAAATTATTTTATTTTATTTTTTTTACTTTCTTTTAATTAATTGAGATTTAGTTAATATAATAATAATTAATCTAATTAATTGTTTAATTTTGATTTGGTATTGATTTTAATTATTTTGAATTTATTTATTCAAAATAATTATTTTAATATTTAGAAATTAAATAAGTAAAACTCTGTTGCTTACTATTTTCATTTGAAAATGCACAAATTCAAAAAGACACTTAGTTTAATTAAATATTGTTTTGGGCCTTTGTTCCAGGGCCTTTGTTCCAGGACAATGGCTCAAAAATAGTTTATATATGGTATTTAGTTGAAATGGGGCACCCTTAAAATCGAAGTCTTAAAAGATAAAAAAAATTATTATTTTATTTGTATAACTCTTTCAGATTGTTTGATTTTGGTTATGTTCTAGACATGATGTTTCTATTCAAGTATATTTCAAATTAGGGCAAAATTGTGTAGTGTGTTCTTGGTGTTTTTATTAGGATTATCCGATTGTGGTATGATTTTCGATTGAGAAAATTAGTCATGCCATGGTTTAGGACCGAGTGTTGGAACCTCTTACGTTGTCTCTGACCGGTGATCACTTCAAATGTGGCATCCGACCAAGTGGTTTACCTTCTGACCGATAATTTTGGTCATTCGACAGAGAATTCTAGTTAGTAACCGAGAATTCTATCCACGCGGTCGTGTGGCTAAATCTTCGACCACAATTTTTCAACTAATGTAGTTGTGCATCCAATCGTGTGCTCTAGCATCCGATCGAATATTTTAACCACGCAACGGAGAATTTGGACCAATGCAGTTATGCATCTGACCGTGGCTTCTGCCCTTGCCCAGCACCCGATCCAATCTGTGACCCTAATCTGTTTGTTTTAAGGTCTTGATTGTTTGTTTTATTTGTACATTAGTTTATTTTGTTTATTTTATTTTATTTATTTGCATACCATAATTGTTTTCTAAAAATCTTTAAAAAATAAAAAATAATTAAAAATAATACTTTTAACCAAAAAAATCAAAATTATTTTTCTCTAAGGACCCGTTTGGCTACGTTTTTTAAGTCTTAACCACTTTATTTATTTAATAACTCTCATTTCAAAATTCCAAAAATTATGAAAGTGACTTTGTTATTTTTATTAAATTATTGGAACCATGAAAATTAATTTTCTGTTATTTATCATCTTTATATCTGCTTTGTTTGTATCATCATGTATACTTTTTTTATATGATTGTATACATTACAGTATCGTTATCGTCCTTGTATGATTTCTATGATCATGTATGCTTTCATTTGTATACTTGTTAAAAAAAAATTATCACAAGTGCCACATAAATGGAATCTTTTTACAAATGTTCTACTTATCCATTAAGGTTCAATTGTTATTTGAGGCTTAAACTTTAGTTATTTTCAACAAATGAGACTCAAACTTTGAATTTGGTCATATGGGTTTGAACTATCCAAATTTTAATTTAGTTATTTGAGCCTTTTTTTCAAATGGACAAAACATGTGTTATCTTATTTTTAGGTAGCGTTTGTTTACCAGTACTAACATGTAGATATAGTATAATAGTATTAACAGTAAATTAAATAGGTTGTTTGGTTAAAGTATTTTATATAAACAGTACTAAATGTTATATAACTTATACATTAAACTAGGTACAAGTTTGTACCTAGTCAAACCTGTTACAAAGAAGGATAAAAATATTATTTCCATATTTACTCTTAAATTTTTATTATTTTGACAGCTTTATTCTCTAGAAACTTCATCCACCTCTTCGTCTCTGTACTTTCTCATTTTTCTTTTCATTCATCTTCTTCTCATCTGAAACCCTTTTTCTCCATGGCTTTCATCTAAACTCATCTCTAACAGCATAGATTCACGGAAGATTAATGAAACTCATTTCCATAACCATAGATTGAAAAGATTCAGAGAAGATTCGGGATTTGGGGAGATTCGAAGAAAAATCAAGAAACTCATTTCTACGAGCATGGATTTGGGGAAATCCTGAAAAGATTCATGAAGCTGATAGCCTAGGAAGTTGAGGACAAGCCATTGTTGGAAGACGAAACTAAGAATACAGGATTTGAAAAGGTATGTCATTCACAATACAATTTTTTTTCTTGAGATCAGTTGTTTTTCTATTTTTTGATCAAATGAATGTTGTTTAGTATCTACTAGTTTAGAAAAACTATATGATAAAATAGGAAATGTATTATTTTAGTCTTACAATTGTTTTTCGACCTTCAAGAGTGAATCAGATAAATACGTTATAGTTATAGTTCATGTGTAAATACTGTTGTTTCAAACATTTTCACCATTAATACTTATTTGAGTAGTTACAGGTTTATATGTAAATACTATTGTTTCAAATCTTTTCAACCTAAATACTTATTTGAGTAGTTACAGGTTAATGTATAAATACTATTGTTTCAAATATTTTCACTCTAAATACTTATTTGAGTAGTTACAGATCAATGTTTTAAATATTTTCAACCTAAATACTTATTTGAGTAGTTATAGGTTAATGTGTAAATACTATTGTTTTAAATCTATTCAACCTAAATATTTATTTGAGTAGTTACATGTTAATGTGTAAATACTATTGTTTCAAACATTTTCACCTGAATACTTATTTGAGTAGTTACAGGTTCATATGTAAATACTATTGTTTCAAATCTTTTCAACCTAAATACTTATTTGAGTAGTTACAGGTTAATGTGTAAATACTATTGTTTCAAATATTTTCACCTTGAATACTTATTTGAGTAGTTACAGATTAATGTGTAAATACTTTTGTTTCAAATATTTTCACTCTGAATACTTATTTGAGTGATTTTGCTCTTTTTCTTAGCTTAATATTTGAATAGAACCATTACAGAATAATAAGACTGTTCATAACATGTAGGACTTATTATAGAGTAATAAGATTATTTATAACATGTATTATCCTAATACAGAGTAATAAGATTGTTCATAACATGTATATAATAATTGATTTTAATAATCTGGTCTTTTTTGAAAAACGAAGATAAATTAGAAAAGATAAACAAAAAAAATAAATTAAGTCACTGATAGCATCTAAAATATTGATAAAAACCAAATATAAACTTTCAATTTTGATTCATATTGCATTATTAGTCTTGAGTTTGTCTTAATCAACATTTGTTAAATTATTTTATTATTAATTCTTCATATTGCTTTATTAGTCTTGTTTGAGATGTGACTCATGTATGCTTAGATTAATACATTTTCTTAATAATAATATTAAATTTTAATTATCACTATAAATAGATGGATGCTAGTGATGATGAATATTACAGTGATGAAGCGGATAATTATGACGATCATGACGATCATAATGCAATTTGTATGGTTTTTGAAACTATACAAAATGAACTCGAATTTTCTTTTTTGCAAAGCATGGTTATGCTACTTGCTTATGAGCGATGCTTATCGACTTCTCAATCTATTCCTCCATCTATCAATCCTGTACAACTCAGAACAAACACTATAAATAGGATGACAAAACACAATGACACAACATGTATTGACTTGTTAAGAATGGATAGAAGGGCTTTCCTTCGTTTATGCAATTTGATGGAGGTGTCTGGGTTATCTCACTCCAAAAGTGTATCTTTAGAAGAAAAGGTAGCTATATTCCTATATATTCTAGCTCATCATATAAAGATAAGGAATGCTTCATTTGCGTTTCATCGTTCTGGATGGACAATTAGTAAATATGTGCATGAAGTGTTAAAAATCGTTATAAGTCTTCAAGTTGACCTTCTAAAAAAGCCAGAGCCTCTCCAAAACTCTCATACAAATGAAAGATGGAAATGGTTTGAGGTAAATAATAAATGTCTTATTTCAATATATCTAATAAAAGACATATTGATTTGTATTTTATTTTTTATGCATGAATAGAATTGTTTAGGAGCTCTAGATGGAACATATATTCCCGTAAACGTGGGAGAAGATATGAAAGAAAGATATAGAAATCGAAAGGGACAAATTACAACAAACATGCTTGGGGTTTGTTCTCATGATATGATGTTCATTTATATATTGTCTGGTTGGGAAAGTTCTGTAGCTGATAGTAAAATTTTAAGAGATGCAATTAATAGAAACAATGGTTTAAAAGTTCCTCGAGGTAAGAAATATATAACTATTTATTCATATAAAATAATTAGACATTAACATATAGGTAATAAATAATTACATTACTACAGGTTATTATTACTTAATAGATGCTGGATACACAAATGGAGAGGGTTTTTTAGCGCCATTTAAAGTCCACAAGTATCATTTAGGATCTTGGAATGTTGCACGAACACCTTCTAACTTAGAAGAATTTTTCAACATGAAACATGCTGCTGCAAGAAATGTTATTGAAAGGACATTTGGTTTGCTCAAACTTAGATGGGCTGTACTAAGAAGCCCTATGTTTTATCCAATTAAGACGCAATGTCGTTTAATTATTTCATGTTGCTTATTACATAATTATATAAGAAGGGAAATGCCAATAGATCCTATGGAAGAATTACTAACAAACGAGCTTTTACAACAATTGAATCCACACACTGAAGATAATGTGAATGCTATAGAGATATCTGATGATTGGACACAATGGAGGATTGAGTTAGCAAAGACAATGTTTCTTGAAGGGAGATCTGGAAGAAGTGGAAGAAGTAGTGGGAGTAGAAGATAATTGTTTGTATAATTTCAATCTTTTGAATGTTACAATCTGAAACTATTTTGTTTAAGACTCAGTTTTTGTTATTGTGAAAAAAGTTTATCTATTAGTATTATGTTTCATATTATCTTTTGGTTTCTTATTTGTACAATAATAACTCACACAACCTATGCATACTCATTTTAAGATCTTAATTTGTGTCACTTGTTATGTCACAAGAGTCATCTAGTTAACTTTATTTCAAATGTCTACTTATTCTTATTTAATATATTTTCTGATATGCAAGTGTGTTATTACAATTTATCTTTTATTGTTATTAATGTTTAGATATGGATAGTCAAGACAATGATGCAGTTCCTCAACATTCTAATAAGAGATGGAAGAAAAAAGCTACTAGTAGAAGAAGCTGGACTGACAAAGAACAACAAGTTCTTATTGAAGCATTGAAAGAAATTGTGAACTTAGGAATGAAGACGGACAATGCATTTCGGTCAGGTTACCTAAATGTTTTGTATGACAAGATGTTGATTGCGTTCCCTGGTACTGACCTACGACCTACGCCACATATTGACTCGAAAATTAAGGTTTGGAAAAGAATATATACTGCAGTTGATCGAATGCGTACTTTATCAGGATTTGGATGGAATGATATACACAAAAGCATTACTTGTGATGATGATGCTGTTTGGGAGGCACATGTTAAGGTAAACAATGTTATATTTATATTTGTTTTTATATTTTAGTTTCATACTTTATAATTTTATTTTGAATAGGTTGATCCTAATGCACATGGATTGAGAGACAAGTCTCTTCCATTTTACGAAGATTGGTGTATTGTATTTGGAAAAGATCGAGCAACTGGAGAATTTGCTGAAGGACCTGCAGAAGCAATGGCAGCAATGGAGAATGAAGTGGAGACTAATGATATAGAGTCTGAAAATATTGGAAAGCAGCCTACATCGGGGTCAGTTCATGCAAGAACTAGTGATGTAGAAGAAGGAAGACCAAGTAAGAGAAATAAATCTGAACCTCTAATGACATGCATGAAAGAAATGAATGCCACAATGCGAGAATTTTTTACAATGAAAAGAGTGCAAGTATGTGAAATGATTTCTCGCCTTCCTCTTGATCCAGTTGACAAGATAGATGCAACTATTGCAATTACAGCCAAAGCACAGTTTGTTGACATATTTACATCCTTAAATGATGATGCTGATAGGTTATTGTTCATCAAAAGACTTTCTCGTATGGGTGGTTAAGAAAAGGTAGACATATATACTAGATTTTGATTGTACCTCGACAACATATTCCTTGGGTGCGTTGTTGGTGTGCAGGTCTTCTTCTTCCGGAGCTTTTGATAGTAGGGTAGATAACATGTTACTTTTGTCCTTGTAAAAACATGTATAATTGCAGGTTTTTTGAGACCTTTAAGTCATAAATACTTTATATTTGACATGTTATCTTAGTTACACTTTTTGTAATTATACTGGCTGAATATATAAAACTTTGTTGATTTTAGTTACACTTTTTGTAATTTTTGTAATTATACTGGCTGAATATATAAAACTTTGTTGATCTTAGTTACACTTTTTGTAATTATACTGGCCGAATATGTGAGTAGTGTGAGTAGTGGAAGTTCCTCCTTTGACTTCTTGTATTTCTAATACTAGTTTGATACTAGTTTGGATTAATGAGAGGTCCTTCTGTTGTCCCATTTTTTGTTATATGATTCTTGTTTTGTTTGCTGTATAGAACTAGAAACCAATTCATTTTCTTGAATTCTCAATCCAACTTCAAATTTTTTTCTGTGGTGGAAGTTCCTCCTTTGATTTCTTGAATTTTTGATACTTGTTTTGATTGATGAGATATCATTTTATTGACCAATTTCTGCTATATGATTCTTGTACCCAAATTAAGTAATATTTTCAGAATCCATTATGTGGTTCTCTTCCATTTCACTAAAATGTTGATGGATTCTTGTACCCAAATTATGTAATATTTTTAGAATCCATTATGTGGTTCTCTTCTATTTCACTAAAATGTTGATGGTTAGTTCTTCATTCATTTAGTCCAGTAATTTAGCTATCTTCCCAACTATATTGTTTTCTTCGCTCTTTAGTATGGAAGCCCATGTTTAGCTTATATTCTTTATCTAGAGACTTCTTGTGAGAATTAGAAGTCTTTCTGTAACAACTTTTCTTTGCCTCAGTCTATTCGATCGAAACATCATTAATTTTTTTTTCTGATTTCTTTCTCCAATCAGACTCATTGGCATATGATGACTTTATGACTTTCCTATTTCTGAAAACTCTCTCCTTTGTCCCTATCTGCATTATAACTTACTGGTTTATGTAATTTTATACTCATCTCATTTAGTGTAATCTCATTTAGTGGTTCCACAAAATGTGTTCACAAAATATAAGAAATAAAAAAACATATAAATAGAGAAATAAAAAAAGTTAAGTAAATATTAATTTAACAATTAAATTAAATTATTATAAATATAAAGGGCAAAAATGTCTTTTACATTTTATACAACATTTTTATACTACCAACCAAACACAAAATTATAAAATCTATACAATTTATACCCTCTTATACTTTCAACCAAATACAAATAACATATATAACTTATACCTCTCAATACTCCTTTACAATTTATAACCCCTACAATTAGTACCTATATAAATAATACTGTATAACAAACGCTACCTTAATGTATTATTTTTGTTTTTCTAATTAATTTGTCACATTTCTAAATAAAATGATAAATTGACTATTGTTTTCGTATTTTTTAAATTTACACGTTCTAATTTGATAAAGTTAGTTTGGATGACTACAAAGATTTGTAATCTAAAGAAAGAATTAAGAAATTTTGAATACAGATAGATTTTGTATTTATTTTTAAAAACACTTCATAATGATATAACATTGTATACGGTCTACCAATTTAAACGTATTTGTATTTTAAATTGAATATTTTTTCGAGATATACATGTTCAAAACTTCCAAATATAATTTGAATATCTTAATAAATGTTTAGTGTGTGAAAATAGATTGAAAATTTGAAAAATAAAATAGAGAATTGTTATTTTGTTTGTAACAATGTAGTAAATTAATTAAGAAAATGAAACTATTATGTTAAAATAAGAAGACATGCAAACTATTATATTAAACTAATTTACCACAATAATTTGTGAAAAGGCTTTCAATGACTAAAATTAAGATAGTTTAAGTTAGATATAACACAATTCAAAGATCGAGTCGTATTTGGTAAAAATGACTCTCAAAGTTCAACATCAAATAAGGACATTTAGTTTTTGTACTTTTCTCTTTCATTAACCATGATATGGAATTTAAGGGTGTAACTAACCCATCAAATAGTTCAAACTGAACCAATATCGTTCAACTAAATCGAATCTATCAAACAGAATTCAATACGGTTTCTTTTTGTCAAACCGTTCTTAACCGTTAGGTTAGTCTGTTCAGCATCACTAAAACCACTCAAACCGACTGAATTTAAAAAATAAAAAAATAAAATAGGAGCGAGTATCGAATCTTATACTAAAAGTGATTAACTATTATATCACAACACACATTTGAAGTGGAAGGAAAATAATGAGAGAACATTGTAAACTTAAAAATTTTGTTAGAAACTACTAAGGATATTAATTTTTATTAGTTGTAAGAATAAATAGAAAGACAATAATATTGTGTGCATCTTTTATTCAATATAGTAAAGGTATTTATACTTAAATTACGTTAGCAATATAATAAAACTATAATATAATATAATATAATATAATATAATATAATATAATATAATATAATATAATATAATATAATATAATATAATATAATATAATATATTATAGAATATAATATAATAGTATATATCAATATAATATATTATTATATTATATACATTAACACCCTCCCTCAAGCTCAAGGTGGAAGAGCATTGAACATCTTAAGATTGGAGACTAAATCTTGAAAACGTTCAGGAGGATGAGATTTGGTAAAAATGTCAGCAATCTGAGCTTGCGAAGAAATGAGAATCAATTGTATGGTATCATTAACGACATGATGGCGTGTCAGATGACAATCTATTTCTATATGTTTGGTACGTTCATGAAATACATCATTATGAGCAATCTGCATTGCACTATTATTATCACAGAAAAGTGGAATAGCAGCGGATGAAGGAACACTCATATCTTGAAGTAACCATTGTAGTCAGAGAAGCTCAGAGGTAGTATCTGCAAGAGCACGATATTCAGATTCTGTACTAGAACGAGAAACAATAGTTTGTTTCTTACTTCTTCATGAAATGAGAGATGTGCCAAGAAAGAAACAATAACCAGTAGTGGATCGACGATCAGTTGGATCACATGCCAATCAGGATCAGAGTATGCTCGTAACTCTAAAGGAGAAGAGTGAGTAAAATGTAGTCCATGAAATAAAGTTCCTCTAATGTATCGTAATATATGAAGAACGGCAAAGAAATGAGTTGTACGAGGAGATGACAAAAATTGACTCACGATATGGACAGCATATGCAATATCTGGCCGAGTGACAGTAAAATATATAAGACTACCAACTAGTTGTCGATAAAGTGTTTCATCACTTAGTGGAGTACCATCAGTAGCAGCCAAATGTTCTGTGGAGTCAAAGGGTGTGCTAACAACTTTTGTGTCAGTAATACCAGCCTGAGATATGAGATCAGTTGTGTACTTAGCTTGTGATAAATAGTAACCGGATTTGTCGGAAGCTATTTCAAGTCCCAAGAAATAACTTAATTGTCCAAGATCTTTCATTTCAAATTGTTGATGTAGAAAATTCTTGAGATCACGTATTCCATTTGTGTCATCACTAGTAATTATCATGTCATCCACATAAAGTAAAAGTAAGGTACAACCTTGATCTGTTTTGCGCAAAAACAATGCATGATCATAAGAGTTGGATTTGAAACCAAGATTACCAATGGTGTAGCTAAATTTGGCGAACCACTCCCTCGGAGCTTGTTTGAGACCATAAAGAGCTTTGCAGAGTCTACAAACTTTATTTGGAGGATGATCATACCCAGGTGGAGGTTGCATATACACTTCTTCTGTTAGTTCACCATTAAGAAAATCATTTTTTACATCCATTTGAAATAGTTACCATCTTTTGCTAGCAGCTACTGCAATGAGGCTACGAACTGAGGTCAATCGAGCGATAGGAGCAAACGTTTCCTCATAATCAATACCATATTCTTGAGTATATCCCTTAGCAACAAGGCGAGCTTTATATCGTTCAACTGAACCATCTATTTGTGTCTTAATTTTAAAAACCCATTTACAACCAACGACTGACTTATGTGAAGGTAAATCAACCAAGTCCCAAGTTTTTGTCTTGGTAAGTGCTTGCAATTCTTCTACCATTGCTTGCTGCCATAAAGGGTTAGAGTTGGCCTCGCGAAAAGTATGAGGTTCATAGAGAGAGACAATAGCTGAGTACACATAAAAGTTGCGAAGGCGAACAGAAGGTTGACTTACACGATTGGTACGACGAGAAGGTGGTGGTGGTGGTGGTGATGGTGATGGTGGTGGTGGTGGTGGAAAACAAGAAGATTCTTGAATGATATGATCAGATGAGGTATGTGCCGGATTTTTAGATGGAGAAGATGTCGATGTAGGAAATGCAGATGGAGTTGAGTCGCATGAGTTGTTAAATGGTCCTACACAAGAAATGTCAGAAAATAGAGATATGGTAGGATCACGAAAAAATTGAGTAGGAGGTTCATTGACTCTAAATTTAGATATAGATGAAAACATCTTATGTTCCCAAAATGATACATGACGAGAGATACGAAGACGTTGACACAATGGATCCCAACACTTGTATCCTTTGTGTTCGATTCCATAACCTAAGAAACAACATAATCAAATTCGAGGTTCTAATTTATTGTATTCATGAGGTTGTAATAAAATAAAGCAAACACATCCAAAAACTTTGAGAGTTTGATAATTCGGAGCTCGATTAAAAAGACGTTCAAAAGGAGAGATGTTACCTATGACAGGAGAAGGAATGCAATTGATAGTATAAACAGTTGTGAAAGCTGTTTCTCCCCAAAAGTTATCGGGACAAGAAGACGAGATGAGAAGGGCTCGAACAACATTAAGAATTTGTCTATGTTTTCGCTCTGCCCGACCATTTTGTTGAGAAGTTCCAGGACAAGATCTTTGAATAATTGTGCCCTCTTGTGCTAGAAACTCTATGAATTTTGTTTCTTTTTATTTCAAGGCATTATCAGTGCGCAAGATTTTAATTTTGGAGGAAAATTGAGTCTGGATCATATTAGTAAACCGAATATAAATTGAGGACAATTCAGACCTATTACGCATCAATTAGATCCATGTATAACGAGAAAAATTGTCAATACATATCACATAATATTTTAAACCACCCATAGTATTATGTGGTGCAGGACCCCAAATATCAGAGTGAATCATATCAAAAGGTGCTAAGAAATTAAAATCATTAGGAAAAAAAGGTAAAGCGTGTCCTTTAGAGAGCTCACAAGAAACACAATCAAAAGTTTCAGACTTAATAGGGCCTAAAGAACCACTAGAAATTAAAGAACTCAAACGATCTTTAGAAGGGTGACCTAATCGAGAGTGCCAAATTTGAGAAGTGATAGCTCCAACAAAATATTGTGATGGAAGAGATAGAGAAGTGAGTTCAAACAATCGTCCAACCTTACGTCCCGTTCCAATGATTTTATTTGTTTGAGGATCTTGAACAACACAACCATTACTCGAAAAAGTTATGTTAAAACCGAGATCACATAGTTGTCCAACATAAATAAGATTTAACGAAAGTTTTGGAACAAAAAATGTTTCAGGTAAGGACAATATAGAAGTTTGAGCGGTACCAATAGTTTGAACATTCAAAGTAGTATTTGTTAGAAATATTGTTTTGAAATAACAGAAATATATATATAAATTGTGTTACAAATAGATGAAATAAATAAAATATATGAAAAACAATATCACCGAATAAATTGTTGATTCGAGGCATGTGCTTAACACATTTCCCTTAAAACAGTTCCACTGTCTCCCCATGTGCTAGAGCTTATCACAGATGGCTGTCTCCCAGGGTACAACGAATCTAGTAGTGATTCAGCACCAAAATCACTACACAACGAGCTTGATAAAGTACCTGAACTATCACCGGGTTTCAACGGAAAAATCGAACACAGAACTCGAAGAACACTCACAAACAAGAAGAAGACTTTTGGAATTCTAGAGTGAGAAAGAATAAAAATGAAGAAGTGATGTGGTTTTTTGTCCATCAAATGGTGTGGGATAGAATGCCTATTTAGATTGTTGAAATAATAAACTGTTAATTAAATCATCAATTGATCCAACGGTTGGCATTGTTTGCCTCTTCATTTGCCTTAATATTTCTTCTTAATGAAGGATAATTGTTTGCCAAAATTAATGAAGATATTTATTTTGCAATACTCACGTTACATGGTTTTTTTAATCTGTTAATAATAATATTAAATTATCATAACAATTAATAATAATAACAAACTCATGTAAGTCACACTACAAATTAACAACATTTTGTTAATTGGTCATCAAGGCATTTTGATTAATTAATTTAAATTAATTAATTCAAACATTTGGATCAAATTTCACCCTATAATTCACATTTGAATTTCACATGAAATTGATTTAATTTTATTACCCATATTCTAATTTCCATTCATTAATGGAATTTATAGAACTAGTTTAAAAATTCCAACAATCCCCCACATTAATGGAAATTGAAAGATTAACCCGGTGAAAGGTTCAACAGTTGAATTCTACATAGGATAGGTAGGTGTAACCCTTTGAACCTTCCCTTGTGAAAGCATATAACTTTACTAGCTGATTAGTAGACTCGATGTCCTTGAACTATTCTGCCTTTTGTGTAAACGATTACACACTTTCACATAGAATTCTCCCTGATACATGTCAAGCTCTCATGGATGTGTCCATTTTGGCCATGGAACACGCGCCTGGTTCTGTGAGAGGGTCTAGAATTGAGCCGTGCAATTCTTTCGAAGCGGCCCCACTTCTCCCTCACATAGGTGATCTCTTTGCTCACAAAGAATCATTAAAAGCGATATGCTTATCCTCGTCAAAATATATATTGTTTCGTTATAGGATTAATCCTCAACAATAACTTTCCAAGTTAGTACAATTAGGTTGTCCCATTGAACCTAGTTCTTGGGATCTCCAGTCTACATAGGTTGGGTTTTCCTTCATACCAACTTATAGTAGGCTAATGTCTCACAAGACTTAAAACTATCTCTCTATTCAATAATCTGATTAGTGGATCCACAATGTTATCTTTGACTTACATAGTCAAATTTGATAACTTCATTAGAGAGTATAGTCTAATGACATTATGTCTAAGATGTGTATGTCTAGACTTGTCACTGACTCTAAGCTTATCCATTTTCTAATTACTATCACAATAATTAGAAATTTATGTTGGTACATTCTTAGTTAACCTTGGAACATCTTCTAATAAGAAGCATAGTCATTCGTACATGTTTATCATTTAATTTTTTATGGAAATATTGTTTACTTGGCTAACTAGTAGACAAAATGTCTTTGAACTATTCTGCCTTCGTGTAAACGATTATATATTTTACATAAAAATATTTTATTTTTCGACATAAGTCAAAAATATAGATTATAACGTTTAATCTATCCATCATAAGTTTCTTAGAAGATTTCCATACGTAGATTGCACTTCTAAGTATAAACATATTCACTTTAAGACGTAAAGTCTTTCATTTAATAATATCAATATATCATTTGATAACAACATGATATTTCGTGTAGTGCAATTCAAATCCTTAATGGATTTAATCATTTTTATCGTAATTTTCAACGATAAAAATATCGTACAAAAGACACGTAATGAAATAATTTTCATTGTCTTCATGATATATATAATTGTCACATCCACTTTTTAATAAAAGTATGATCAAATTTTCATATCATTATTATAAAATTTGTTATAAGTCATATAATGACTTTATAAACTTTCTTTTTCATTTATTTCATAAAATCCTTTTGAAGACATTGGTTCTTCAAAGTTTTATGAAAATAATGTCAAAATATGACACGTTTCTTGATTTCAAAATCCTCAAATCTAAAATATCGATTTGAACACCAACTCAGCAAATATAAACAAGACATTTTCTTGTTATTTTCTTTCTTTTTGTAAAGTTGCGCAACTTTATCTTTTATAGAGAACATATTTCTCTAACAATAAATTATCTTTTTATTTATCATAATATACACAATTATTTTTGTGTTATAATCAATAAAAATATTTGCCCCCACATTCGTGTTGGTACCATTTTTTAAATCACACACTTATATGATTTAAATCAATGATTTTCAAATCAAGAAATTGTCACACAATTCTTTTACAAATTTCTTTTGTTATACTTATCATACAATGAATAAGATAACTATATCATAAATATTTAATTGAATAAAATATAATTTCTATACAAGAGATTAGAATGTTTATTCATATATAAATCATTCTTCACATAATCTCTACATAAGAAATTAAAATATTTAATCAATTAAAATATTTATTTCAACACTTAATTTCTATAAAAGAAATTAGAATATTTAATCAAATAAATATTCACCATATCACATGATTTATACAAAATAAATCATAATGTTTCAAGCATCTTTGACCGAAGTCGCTTAAACATTTATTTTCGGTTGCACGTTTGCATCCCGCAATATCGGCACGTTTGCCATATTATTCTCAAATTAAACAAGACTTTGCTTGTAATTATTTGATTTCAAAATTATCAAATATATTTAAACCAAAATTAATATATCCATATATATGATATTATATATTATTCTTCTTTCATTTTAGTCACCACGATGACAAAAAAACTATAATATATATAGTCAATAACATAGAAACGTAATCAGATAAATAATATGTCATATATATTATTAAATAAATATATATATAACTTCATTTATCATTAAACATACATGATAAATAATTAAAATATTAATTATTACACTTAATTAGAATGTTGATCATTTATCTTTAATCAAATATAAAACTACCTAATTATATAAATAAATATTCATGTCATCAATTATTCGTTTCTTAATTAATTAGGTGACCTTTAATATTCTATAACAAATCTTTGTCAATCAAAGAACTCATGTGACAAATTTCAAAATTATCTATTAAAATAAAAATAGATAGGAAATAAATCTTAATTTTTATATATATAAATTTCTAGATAATCATACTTATTATGAATAATATGAATCATCATATTATTAGCTAATATGCATGATATATATAAATAATCACTTAGCAATATAATCAAATAAAACATAACTACAAACGTACCTCATCTCTTAATCGAAGTAATTACATTATCGTGTTATGAACGATAATCCACGTGAAGCGACAATGCTCAAAACAAATCTAGGTGGATCATTCTCACCGAGATAATTCTTGCGAAAATATTTCGACTTACATAATTGTCTCTTTCAATTCATGATTAGAATAAGTTCTAAAGCAAATAACTTATTTAATCTCATTATACATATGACCTTCATTTTCTGTCATTATGAATCACATAATTTCTATAGTGCCCCATTTCATTTCATTTAATAATTTTTACACAAGAAATTATAATGATTTTCACATCAATGACTCAAGTCTGATTTCTATAAAGAAATCATTAACTACCTCATTCATCTCCAACATTAATGGATAGAGTCATTTTAACGAGCCTGATTTCTACCAAGAAATCATTGACTACACATTCAACTCATAATTTATACACAAGAAATTGAAATGGTTTTAATATCAATCACTAAAGTCATTTTAACAAATCTGATTTCTATAAAAAAAAAATCATTGACTACCCCCATTCAACTCATAATTTCTACAAAAGAAATTGGAATGGTTTCAACATAAATGACTAGTGTCATTTTATCACGTCCAATTTCTATGAAAGAAATCATTGGCTCCATTCATCTAATAATTTCTATACAAGAAATTTGAATGGTTCCACCATAAATGACTAGTGTCATTTTATCACGTCTGATTTCTACAAAAGAAATCATCTTATCAGTTGTGTCTGAACTTTGAACCATTGCACCAATGCGCCATTTCATTGTTGTACCGCTTTTATGACCTTTTGTCTTCTTTTTAGAGAAACTTAATTTTCTCTTCTTTTTGACTTAAACTCTGTCAAACAATATATACCCATTTAAAACCATAACTTATTACCATAATAAAATGTAATATATAAAACAATGTATAAATAAAGATATCATCTCTCTTTATTTATTAAATCATCCTACCATATTTTTATTAATTATATTGTTTAATTAAAAAGAAAGTATATATTATAATTAATTATTTTAAAACTGAAACCATATGTTTCAATTATAATTAATTTTAACACCATAAATTTTATAAAAATTGAAAGTTAACATATTAGTTACTTTCTTATTTTCATTCATTATTATTAATAATTTTAATAACCAAACAAATCTTTAAATAAGACTAGAACAAATTAAATTATTGTGTTCTAATTTATTTTCTATATAACATTTGTATAATGAATATACAAATTAATGTTTCTTGAGAAAATTTTCATATCAAAATATATTAGATTATAAAACTAAGCTTTAACAGCATAAGAACATATGTGTTAATAATCAAACATATTTATATGCAATAAAAACTTATCTTTATTTGTTGATTCCTTAAGATGAATCTTTTTCATTTTTTCGAAATGAACATCATCTCTTCCGCAACACCGCGACTCGTATTTCTGAAACATCAAAGACAAAAAATATATTCGATGGTGCAAGCTCTTAAATAGCTTAGCACAAAGAAACTGTTTTAAGATTGTTAGAAATATTGTTTTGAAATAACAAAAATATATATATAAATTGTGTTACAAATAGATGAAATAAATAAAATATATGAAAAACAATATCACCGAATAAATTGTTGATTCGAGGCATGTGCTTAACACATTTCCCTTAAAACAGTTCCACCGTCTCCCCATGTGCTAGAGCTTATCACAGATGGCTGTCTCCCAGGGTACAACGAATCTAGTAGTGATTCAGCACCGAAATCACTACACAACGAGCTTGATAAAGTACTTGAACTATCACCGGGTTTCAACGGAAAAATCGAACACAGAACTCGAAGAACACTCACAAACAAGAAGAAGACTTTTGGAATTCTAGAGTGAGAAAGAATGAAAATGAAGAAGTGATGTGGTTTTTTGTCCATCAAATGGTGTGGGATAGAATGCATATTTAGATTGTTGAAATAATAAACTATTAATTAAATCATCAATTGATCCCACGGTTGGCATTGTTTTGCCTCTTCATTTGCCTTGATATTTCTTCTTAATGAAGGATAATTGTTTGCCAAAATTAATGAAGATATTTGTTTTGCAATACTCACGTTACATGGTTTTTTTAATCTGTTAATAATAATATTAAATTATCATAACAATTAATAATAATAACAAACTCATGTAAGTCACACTACAAATTAACAACATTTTGTTAATTGGTCATCAAGGCATTTTGATTAATTAATTTAAATTAATTAATTCAAACATTTGGATCAAATTTCACCCTATAATTCACATTTGAATTTCACATGAAATTGATTTAATTTTATTACCCATATTCTTATTTCCATTCATTAATGGAATTATAGAACTAGTTTAAAAATTCCAACAGTATTATCAGCAGTACGAACAGCATACGGAATAATAGGCTTTCTAGTGGATGTGAGAAAAGATGATTCAAAAGTCATATGATTATAACATCCTGAATCAAAAAACCATGAGGTAGAAGTACCTGGTGTGACAGATGACACTGAAGAAGATGGCAATAAAGAAGATGTAGTACCATGATTTGATTGAAGCATAACTTTGAGAAAACATTTTTAAGTGTTAGAATTCATTTCCTCTCAAATACCATAATAAAAACACTATAAGAAAATATTTAACTTTGAGAAAAAAACTGTATTTGTATGTGCCAGAATCTAAGTCTTTAACAATGCATGAAAGAAAGAAATGAAGTCTTTAGCAGGCTCTAATGCATAAAATCTATTTTTATTTCACTTTTAGTATTTATTGATTTGTTGAAGATCACACATTATGGTTCACTTTTCATTCTATTAAGATTTAAGTATCCTCTCAAATACCAGCAAAGAAATCTTTGCAAGAAAATCTCGAACATTTAGAAAACACTTTATATAAGTGTTAGGGGGCTCTAATGCCGTGACAGTTATATTCAACTATTGAGTTTCCGTTTTGTTTTGGTTAAGTAGTGGGTTTGGACCTCCTTTCGTCCTGATTCTTTGAGTTGAGGGTTTAAAAACGAATTTCTACAGTTTATTGTTTTCTAACCGCTTGTTCGATATGTTCATAAAATGTTTTGTCAAGTCAGTGTCAGTCTGATTTTTTATCTTTCTTTTTCAGGACTTGGTCCGGTCTTTTTTGGAGGCCAAAAATTTAGAGAGTTTCAATAAAATGAAATTTTAACATGTTCAGCCTATAAAAAGAAAATTATTTCACTTTTAATTTTAATATTATTGATTAATTATTTGGTTGAAGATAACATATATTATTATTCACTTTTCATCTTATTAAAAATGTAGATATCCTCTCAAATAACATTGTTGTAAGAAAATCTCTGACTTTGAGAACAGATTTATAAGTGTTAAAATTGAATAGAGTTTGAGAGAAAAAGTTACTAAAAAAAAGTAGATATATAGCTAATGATTGAAGTCTTTATCTAGCTCTAATATGAAAATCTATTTAAGGAGTTTCAACCTTCAAACATTAGTTTATCCTTAGGCCACTTGTTCAAGTCCGGCAGGTGTAATTATTATTTATTATTTCGTTATTGCTTGAATGTAAGTAAGAGTATGTTTCACTTTTCATTCTATTAAGATACCATCATCATCTCAGATACCATAAAAAAAAAACATTATATGAAAATCTCTAACTTTGAGAAAATGTTTATAAATATGTTAGGATACAAGAGCTTAACTAGACCAGAAAAATTGTCTTCTAACAGCTTGTTTAGAGAGAAAAGTTACTCAAAAAGTAGATATATGACAAACAATTGGGGGCTGGTCTCATTTGGGTTTTACCCAAAAACCTAATATATATCACAACTCTTTTATTTTCATTCATCTAATTATTATATTTCCTTAACAAAATACTAAAATATTTTTCATTTAATTATTTTTATAATTATTAATTAAATTATTTATTAAAGACATATTTAATCTATTTTATGTTTGATTACAAACTTTTTAAAAGAAATTGTATCAGTCTAATATTTCATTAAAAAATACTTAATTACAAAGTATAAATAATTTCATAATTTTAGCAAAATAATAATATATATTAAATACTCAATACTTAAAACTTATACTATTAAAAACACGTGATTCAAATAAATAATCATACTTAAAAACTTAATTCACCAAATATTTTATACACATCTTTTTCATACATTGATAAACTTTCTAGAATATTCATCTCGATAATAATCAATTTCATTATGTGAAAAAATATTAGGGGGCGTTAAAATATCATGTATCATAGTTGTCATTCTAAAATGTATAGGATTTTCATACATCGTGGCTTGTATATTATTTTTTCGATCAAAATTATACAAGCCCGCGATTGCCTGAAATATCTGAAGTTGCTTTTTAAGATTGAATTCATGTAATGATCCTCTATTTATACAATGTGCCACTTATTTTTTCAAATTCTGTGGGAAGAGTATTGCGGGAAGAGTATTGCATGTTGAACATCTCTTTTCTCGTAGATGGAGGAGGTTGACCTTCAAAATAATGAGGATGGTAATTTATTTAAAGATATGGTGTTAGATACCCTACTTGGCTGGAATATCCCGAATCTAAATGATAATATTTTCATGTAACAAATTATAGTATTCGTGTTCATATATATATATATTTCTTAATCACTAATGTATATATATTTATTATCATACTCGAAAGTGGATGCAGAAAATGATATTCAGGAGTAGGTCGTAGTTGAATCGTGCATTGATCCTTTTGTACTAGACACAAAATAGGTAAACAAGATATCATAGTTGCATACCGTCAAGATGTTGGTTGTTGTGTGACCAGATCGTCCATGTCAATGATACGAATATTCCGCTTCCGGATAAACTTGTACATGAGTACCGTGTGTAGCACCAATGCAGTCTTATACAAATGAGGACATAAAAAGATCTATAAAACATAAAATAAGAATTTCCACCTTGAATATTTATCGTATAGGTGGTGTTGTGCACTTTTGATGCACAATATTTTGATCAATCAGAACTATCTCAGCAATACTTATTCGATGAAGAGACTTGAGCGTCGTTGAAACATATCGAGAGACTGTTTGCTTAGAGTGACCAAATGTTATTCCGCCACAACACATGTTATGACCATGTGCTAAATATTGTAACATCATCACAATTTGTTTCTCGACTCAAATTAAAGACCGTAAAACATGTATATCATATACTTCCATGAATCGTTCTATAAGTAGGATAAGGCATTAATTCTCCATTCTAACCATGTCCAAGCATTTTGCATTGTTAGACATCATCAATTGAACAAGTTGCATACCTCGATCAGAAGAATCTATTAGTGTACATCTTGGGTAAACTAGAAGGGTCCATAATAGCATGTAATGAAAAAAGAACCTTTAAATTAAAATATTTTAAATGATAAAAATAGGGTGACATAACTGACGTTGACGTTAATATATATATATATGTATAATGTAACATACATATCCAAATATAAAAGAAATACTTAAATTAAAAACACATTAATTCACACATAAATAAATAAATAAAAAGTAAAAAACGCGTTTAAGTAAAAGAGTACTTAAATGTCACACACAAATAAACCAAAGATATCAAATAATAAGATGGTGGTGGGTAATGATTTTTCGGGGAAAACTAAGTCATATGGTTGATTAGTCAAATATGTTACATCTATGATTCAATGAGTTTTCCTTCACATAAGTGGTTATTTTTTTCAACTATGTATTCAAGATAATCTAACTGCTCTTTTTCTCATCAATTGTCAAAAAAACACTAGTCATAAGATTTGAAATGATGGTGAACACTTCCAATCATATAGAGTTTTTATTGGCTGCTAAGCTTGTGAACTTTAAACATTAATTTGATATACTTCTTAATATTCGGTGGGGACAACATTGATGGATTCTCATAACCATCGTATACTAATGTTCTCGTGGTGATGCGGTTGCAATATATTCGTGGAGCATATTCTCGTATTGTTCTATTCTTTGCCCTCAAAGAATATATAAATTAGTTTCTTACGGACCTAATTGTAATTTACTCTCCCCCGAACTTCAATATTTAAACCTCATCCCTTGGCTTTGATTACTCAGTGGGTGATGAAAACATTTATCATCGTTCTCATCAGAGTCACATGACCCTTAATCTATGGTTATTGAATGCGTCATTTTCTCACCTGCAGCCGTACGATGAGTCCCAAAAACTTCCCATAATAACTCATAATGTGAGTTTAAGAGGGGCATAATTGTGAGGTGTCAGGTTAGTTCTCCTTTATTTCCAAAAAAAATTATAATTTACTATTGGCTTATCCTACATTTGTAACCACCCTTTTCAACCCTAAAATATATTAAACATTAAAAATAACATAAGATCAACAACTCAAAATTATAATATAATAGGCAAACAAATCATTTAATCGTGTGTAATGCCTACATATTTGTTATATCATTAGGAAGTTATTTGATTCTCTTTTCACCAATTATAGTTGGTTATATGCATCTTGGTATCATTGTTAAATCGGATTATAGGCGGTAATCTAGTCCAACAAATTATGTTCCATAGATTTTTGTGTATTCTTATAGTGGTTCTTGAATTGATCATTTGTGTGACACACTTAAAATTTGTCCTAAATCTGTCGGCGAGTAATTTACTTGTCGAATTTCGAAGTCCTCCTGATCCAAATCTGTTATATTTTTTTTCAAAGACCAATATTTCAAGGAAAAAAATCGTCATTTCTGAAAAATATTCTCACTTCGCATTATGTGGTGTGATATCACCATGTAGTTTACAATTAGCCATGTATAAGTATCAAACTACTAAGAAGATATAAATTATTTCCATTATGGTAAAAAAAAGATGTAAATCATATTAAAAATTGAAAAAATAACTTGATGAAAAATTAATAGGAATATAAACACATTATTTGATGCAATAAATACAGCTTAATGAACAAAGGCACATTATCTATTGGTACTATTAAGCGTGAGGAGAGAAGTTAGTGAGCTCCTGTTGAGCATATTTCATCTTTTCTAAAGAATAAGACAGTACTGGTTAGTTAGTGTTTCATAAGACCTTTTCTTCTAATGATTGAATGAACGTTAAATCTTTCAGATTCATTTATACTCTATTTGCATAATCGAGTTGACCCTTAATCGAGTTTTAAAAATATATTTCGACTTTTAAACTTTCCATTAATTACAGTTGAACAATAGTATATATAATAGCACACTAAAAAGTATTTGGAAGTGTACCTACATACTAATAATAATAGCACACTATAAAGTGTTTGGATGTGTACCAACTGTAATACCGATTATCCCCACGGTCTATGTCCCGTTCCATAACTTATCACGCGCTTGTGAGACACGTGGAAATATGGAAGGACTATCGCGAGGCAGCTTGAGGTTCGATGATTTCAACCTTGGTTTGCGTGCCATACATCTTTTAAAATGAAACATTTGGTTATTTTAAAAGATTTTGAAAATACCTGGAGCATTAAGAAATTAATTATGTAAAAATAATTAATCATTTGTTCAAACATTAATAATCTAGGAGGTTAAATAACATTTTAACATGGCCCGATTTAAATCAATTAAACATAATCAATTTAAATATTATTCATTTGAAAATCAGAGTCGCCAAGAGATTTTATGAAAATCAATAAAATGATACGTGTACAAACGTATTTATACTAGAGTTTTTGAAAGAAAAAAAGTGGTATGTTGTCTGTTTACGCTCGGAAAAGACTTTCGCGCTATGTCCTTTACGCCCGCCTAAGGACGGTTTTCAAAATTCTTCTAAAATAGACAAAGTCTGGCTTCTATAAATCTAATTATAACATTCCTTATCTTTAATTAGTAGTCCAGGGGTCCTAAATGAAGATGGACTTTAAATAATTGTACAAAATTATATAAAGAAGGTGGGTGTGTACATGTTGCGTTGATGTTTAGATTTAATAAAACCTGAAAATATTAGAAAAAGATATTAGAGAGTATAATCAAACAAGACCTTAGCAAAAAAATTTCTTTGAGAAATATCCCATAAAATCTTGAGAGTTACTTTCTGACCTTGAGAATACCCTTTTTTAGAAAATGGGGGTTTGGTTCCAAAATAGTTTTGGATTTTTGAAAATTGGAACCAAACGGGCCTAAGGATTAAATCCTAGGTTCGAGTTTGATCTTGTCAATTTGTGTTTAGTAGGGTTTGAGAGATTCAATCTTGAGTGAAGGTTCGGACTTAGGCCTAGGGCTGTAACGGTCTTAGGCTAAGTGGGGGTTTGATCCTAGGTTATGGCTAGGGTTTGGCCTAGGCTAAGATGAGGCTAGGCTTAATTATTAGTCCTTGGTTAGGTGTCAAGGTCAATCCTAGGTCAAGTGGCAAGGTCTGTCCTAGGTTAATTTGGTTTAGGCTAGTTTTGTCGGCCATAAGCCAACTCTCTCGGTCGGGCGGCACGGTCCTGGGCGGTTTCCTCAGTCGGGCGGCTCGGTCCTGGCATGTTTTTCTCGGTCCTAAGGCAAAATTCCAGGACTAGATGTTCTAGTTTTGGTCCAAAACTTCAGAAGGTCATAATTTTTGATTGGGATATCCAAATTACAATCCGTAAGTTGTAGTAGGTTCATATGATAATGAAGAACAAAAGCCCCAATATAAATTACGATTTTAAAAATCATAAAAAGGTCAATTTTAAAACACCATTTCTAGGTCAAATTTTGGGATATTTTAAATTAGGCCATTTCAATGCCCGATTTTTGTTCCATTAGTTTTGAAATTATTAATATAGTTAATCCATACCAAAACAAGAACATCATTACATCATTAAAATAGTTTTTGAAAATTGAATCAAAATCTAACTTTTTTCAAAAACCAAATTTGATCAAACATGATCAAAAGGGTGAAATAGTTACTTGGAATTCATCCCTACATGTTAAGAATCATGTATAGCTACTAATTGAATCAACAAATCCAACTTAGAAGCAAGAACATGAAATTTCAAAAATCTAGTTTTTTAACCTTTTTTTCCAAAATTTTAATTTGATCAAACATGATCAAAACATGTTTACAGTTACTTAGGAATCATCCAATCATGTATAAAAACATGTAATACAACTAATTGAACCAATAAAATCAGATTAAAAGTAAGAACACATAATTTTAAAATTCAAATTTTCAAGTTTTTTTCTCAAATTTCAATTTTGATCAAACATGATCAAAACTTGATTACAGTTGTATGGAAATGATTCAAACATGTTTATAAACATGTATAACAACAATCTGGACCAACAAATCCAGATTTAAACCAAGAACACAACATTTCAAAAAAAAATTATTTTCAAACTGATTTTTGCAAAATTTTGTTCTAGGTTGATTTGATCAGTTTTCTTTCAACAAAAAGCTTACACATGATATATATAATGTGTTGAGTTATGGAGTCTACACTTATAATAAACTCTACATTGTTAATTAGAGTTTATTGGGTTTTCTTTTTAGTTTTGGGCTTGGGCCTGACCAAAGTTATTTAGGTTTATTACCTGAATGTTTACCCTATAAATATGTAATTATTAAGGGTTTACATTGGAAAGACAGAATTCTAGAGAGATAAAGTGTGAGGCAAAAACTCTGTATTCCTTTTTCTTCTTCATAGTAAATCTGGTGGTGGATGAAATGGATGTAACTCAATTTGAGTGAACCACTATAAATCTGTGTGTTCTTGTGTTCTTCTTTCTTGTGTTTTTACAGATTGTTTTCAAGCAGGTCGGATTTGGGAGATACAAATCCTAACAACTGGTATTAGAGTGGCTAGGCTAGATCTGAGCATTGGAAATGATAGCAAGTGAGAACAGTATAGGACATGGAATTGGAAGATTTGATGGGACAAATTATGCCTTCTAGAGAATGCAGATTGAAGATTATCTCTATGGAAAGAAGTTTCATGTTCCTTTGAGTGAGAAACCAAAGAAGATGGATGAAGCTGAATAGAAACTCCTTGATAGACAGGTTTTGGGAGTTGTCTAATTGACGCTAGTCAAGACGGTTGCTCACAATGTAGCAAAGGAGAAGACCACCATGGGTCTGATGAAATCTCTTTCTGATATGTATGATAAACCATCTACTAACAACAAGGTACACTTAATGAAAAAACTATTTTACTTAAGAATGGTTGATGGTACTTCTGTCACTACTCATTTGAATGAATTCAATACAATTGTGAATCAATTGCTATCTGTTGAGATTGATTTTGGGGATGAAGTTAGTGCCCTGATTTTGTTAGCATCTCTACCAAATAGTTGGGAACCTATGAGGACAGCAATTAGTAATTCAGTTGGAAATGCTAAACTGAAATTTGTTGAAATTAGAGATTGTATTCTTACTGAAGAGGTTCGTAAAATTGATTCTGGTGAAACATTCAAAGGTTCTACTCTGAATGTGGAAAGCAGGGGAAGAGGTAATGATAGAAATTTCAACCGAGGTAAGAGCATATCTATGTCAAGGAGCAGGAGGAGTCAGTTCAAATTTGGGCGGACATTTGAGTGCTGGAATTGTGGTAAACAGTGTCATTTAATGAAGAACTGCAAAGCACCGAAGAAAAACGATGATGATAAAAATGATCCAGCCAACGTTGTTACAGAATCTGTCACTGATGCGTTACTTCTTCCTATTGATAGCCCGATAGATTCATGGGTTTTGGACTCAAGAGCTTCTTTCCACACCATTGCCCACAAAGAATTAATGGAGAATTATTTGGCTGGAAACTGTGGGAAAGTTTATCTCGTAGATGGTGAGCCAGATATTGTTGGCATGGGGGACATCAAATTGAAGATGGCAAATGGTTCTGTTTGTAAGATTAATAAGGTGAGACACATTCCAAGTTTAATGCGCAATTTGATCTCTGTTACACAACTTGATGAAGAAGGTCACAATTTCAATTGTGGAAATGGTGCGTGGAAGGTGACTAAAGGAGCAATAGTTGTTGCTCGAGGTCACAAAACTGGAACGTTATACACGACTTCAACTTGTAGAGAATCAGTTGCTGCTGTAATTGATGACTCGAAGAACAGTGAGGTGTGGCATTGCAGGTTGGGCCATATGCGCGGAAATGGGATGAAAATTCTTTTGAAGAATGGACAGATTCCATAACTGAAGTCTGTTGAACATCAGTTATGTGAAACCTGTATTCTTGGAAAATAGAAACGAGTGAGTTTCTTAAAAATTGGGAAGGAGCTTAAGAAAAAAAGGCTAGAGTTGGTACACACTGATGTGTGGGGACCTACACATGTTTCTTCTATTGGAGGATCACAATACTTTGAGATGATTTGACAAGAAAGGTATGGGTATATTTTATGAAGCACAAGTCTGAAGTATTTGCTATTTTCAAGAAATGGAAGGCTTTGGTTGAAAATGAAACAAATCAGAAAGTTAAGTGTTTGAGATCTGACAACGGAGGTGAATATATCAAATCAAATTTCAAAGAGTATTGTGTTGTGAATGAGATCAGTATGGTGAAGATTATTCCCCGAATGCCTTAAGAGAATGGAGTAGCTGAACGAATGAATCGAACATTGAACGAGCGTGCTGGAAGCATGAGATTGCATGTAGGACTCCCTAAAACCTTCTGGGCAGAAGCTATTAATACTGATGCCTATTTGATAAACAGGGGACCCTCTGTTCCTCTTGAATTCAGAATTCATGAAGAAGCCTGGAGCAATAAAAAGGTAAACCTTTCTTATTTGAAAGTGTTTGGTTGTTTATCATATGTTCATATTAATGAATGTGATAGGAGCAAGCTTGATCCAAAGTCTAATAAATGTTTTTTATTAGTTATGGTGATATCGAGTTTGGTTATCGTTTCTGGATAATCAAAATTGGAAGATCATTCGTAACAGAAATGTTATCTTCAATGAACAGGTTCTCTACAAAGATTGTGTTGGGAAGACATCAGATGGTGATTCCAAGTTGGAAGAGACTGGTACAGTCGATTTGAGAGATTTTTCAGCTGAATATATAACGACTGTCGAAGAAGAACAATGTGTTGTTAAAGATGAAATTGTTGAGAATATGGCCCAGAGGTAAATCAGCAAACACCGGATATACAGTTGAGAAGATCGTCAAGGAATCGAAAACCAGTTGAGAGGTGGTCTCCATCTCTGAACTATATCTTATTGACAGATAGAGGTGAACCTGAATGCTTTGAGGAAGCAATAAAACCTGATGAATCAGTTAAGTGGGAGTCTGCGATGAAAGATGAGATGGACTCTTTGACGTTGAATCAAACTTGGGAGCTCACTGAGCTGCCAAAGGGAAAGAAAGAACTTCACAACAAATGGATCTTCAAGATTAAAGAAGAACATGATAAAACTATGAGGTACAAGGCAAGGTTGGTTGTGAAAGGATTTCAACAGAAAGAAGGTATTGACTACAATGAAATCTTCTCTCCAGTAGTTAAATTGATGACAATTAGAACTATTTTGAGTTTGGTTGTGAAAGATGTTCTTAATCTTCAACAAATGGATGTCAAAACTGCTTTTCTTCATGGCGATTTAGATGAAGAGATTTATATGCGACAACCAGAAGGATTTGAAATCAAAGGAAAAGATGAGTTTGTGTGTAAGCTTCAGAAGAGTCTGTATGGTTTGAAACAGGCTCCAAGGCAATGGTACAAGAAGTTCGATAGCTTCATGAAAAGTAACAATTTTTTGAGGTGTGAAGTTGATCATTGCTGCTATATCAAGAGGTTTGATAAATCGTACATTATTCTTCTTCTCTACGTTGATGACATGTTAATTGCTGGAGCAAACTTATATCAGATTAACAAGCTCAAGAAAGAGTTGTCTGAAAAGTTTACAATGAAGGATTTGGGTGCTGCTAAGCAAATCCTTGGGATGAGAATTTTCAGGGATGAAGAAGTTCTCAAGCTTTCACAAGAATAATATGTGAAGAAAGTTCTTAGCATGTTCAACTTGTATGATGCAAAACCAGTTACTACCCCCTTAGCTAGTCACTTCAGACTATCTAAAGATCAGTCGCCTTCAACAGAGGAGGAGAAAAATTACATGGCAACTGTTCTGTATGTCTCTGCCATTTGTTGTATTATGTATGCGATGGTTTGTACAAGACCAGACATTGCACATGCAGTGGGAGTTGTTAGCAGATTCATGAGCAACCCGGATAGACAACATTGGGAAGCAGTAAAGTGGATACTACGATACTTAAGAGGAAGTACGAGTCTCGCTTTGTGTTTTCGAAAGTCTAATATGGGTTTGGAAGGATATGTTGATGCTGACAATGGTGGTGATGTTGATAGTAGGAAGAGCACAATAGGGTATATTTATACTCTAGGAGGTACTACAATCAGTTGGGTTTCAAAATTGCAGAAGATTGTTTCTCTTTCTAGTTGTGAGGCAGAGTATGTTGTTGTGACAGAGGTTGTTAAGGAGATGATGTGGTTACAACCCTTTTTGCTAGAATTGGGTCAAGACTACGAGGGAAATTTGTTGCGATGCGACAGTCAGAGTGCCATTCATTTGGCAAAAAATCATGTTTATCATGGCAGGACGAAGAATATACAGGTCCGTTATCATTTCATCCGGTCAGCTTTAGAAGATGGAGTATTAGCTCTTGAGAAGATTTCTGGGAGTGAGAATCCAGCTGATATGTTGACGAAAGCTGTGATAAATGAGAAACTGAAGTTGTGTGCAACTTCAGTTGGTCTTCTTCGTTAAGACACCGAATGGAAAGCCACTACCGATCGAGAGATTATGAAGTTAATCTCCAAGTGGGAGATTGTTGAGTTATGGAGCATACACTTATAATAAACTCTACATTGTTAATTAGAGTTTATTGGGTTTTATTTTTGGTTTTGGGCTTGGGCCTGACCAAAGTTATTTTGGTTTATTACCTGAATGTTTACCCTATAAATATGTAATTATTAAGGGTTTACATTGGAAAGACAGAATTTTAGAGAGATAAAGTGTGAGGCAAAAACTTTGTATTCCTTCTTCTTCTTTATAGTAAATCTGGTGATGGCTGAAGTGGATGTAGCTCAATTTGAGTGAACCACTATAAATCTATGTGTTCTTGTGTTCTTCTTTCTTGTGTTTTTACAGATTGTTTTCAAGCAGGTCGGATTTGGGAGATACAAATCCTAACATAATTATTCTCTACAAAGAAATCACACAATCAAGCATAAGTACACGACCAAAGTGATCAAACAAGAAAATTTCAAAATTTCAAAATTTTGAATTACAAATCAAAAATCAAGGCTTCTGGAATCATACCAACAGCTGGAAAACATTCCTGGGCGGTATTGGAAGTGATCCAGAAGTCTGGATCAAAGCTTGGCTCACCGGAGAAAGTTTTGTAAAAAACTGTTCTTTGCCGGAAAATTGCAGTTCTTCGATTGAGGCGATTTGATGTGTAATTTTCAGTTATTGTTTGATGGATTGGTAGTAGAGAGGTAGGAGACTATTTATAGTGCTCGAAGGTCGGCTGTAGAAAGCCAATTTGAGTCTTCTTTGATTGCTACCGTTCTTATCCCTAATTTGTGGCAGTCTTATCCCAGGGAAGATAAGGCTTCTAGATAAGGGGGAAACGTAGGCACTGACGAGGGGATCACGTGAGCGGAAAAATCAACGGATTTGATCGCTTGTGGACGAAGCTAAAGCTTCTAGAAGAAACGTGTCGGCGAGGTCGCGATTCCGGTAACCCTTGCGTCCTAGCGAGAAGACGAACAAAACGGCATCGTTTTGAGGAACGGGACGCCGAGTTCCGTTTGGTTCCGTCAGCGGTCAGCCTAGTTGACTAATAGGGTTAGTCTATCCCGTTAATTAATCCGGTGCGGGCGCGCGCAGGTGGTTCTGCTACAGTTGGGTGTCTGGCGCGCTCTAGGCTGTCGGATAAGATCTGGGCGCTCATCTAATGGTCCAGGATCCTGCTGCAAAGTTTAAACATAAAATCAGCCACACGGGATTATACAATTTTAAATTTTATTTAAAAGGTTATTAAAAATTGAATTTAATTCGTTTTAAATCTATTTTTTCACCAAAAATTTCACAAAAAATATTTCTAGATTCTTAATAACAATTATGATCATGTTTTATTTTTTGGGAATTTTAGGGTATTTTATTTAATTGGTTTAAGTCATGAATTAAACATAAATCATGAATAAATCCTAATTAAATATTTTTAACCCCTTCCTTGGTCTAATTTGGGTAAAATATATACAAATATTTTATCCTCAAATTATTTTTGGAATTTTGGAAAGTTTCCTTAATTAAGGTTTAATTATCACGATAACTAATCCTTAATTATGTTTTAATTCCTTCTTTTAAGTTATTTTGAATATAAAAATCCAAAATACTATTTTATTATTAAACATAATAATATTATTTTGCAAATAGGATAAGTCAAATTTTCATGCTTACACCTACATACTGATAAATTTGCTGATTTTGTTGACTTTGTTTTCATTGTGATGTTATCTCAGTTGCGCCTAGCGAAATAAAAAGTTTTCGATTAGAAAACCAAATCTACCACCTTATTCCACCAAATTTACGGCCTTAAACCACCAAAACTTGGTCTCTTAGAGTGTAAAGAGTACTTCTTGTCCTAAACGAAACATATATTTATGGACAAAGTAGCGAAGCAATTTTAAGAGAGATTCATTATTGTACGCGTTTTTATTTCTCCTCATTCCATAGAACGTCTTAGAAAATTTTTTATGTATGCGGGATTTTCTCTTCTTATGTGTCTACCAATTTTATAATTCATATAATGTCTTTTGTTTTAGAGTATGAAAGGATATGTTCTTAAGAGTAGATTCATTCGTTAGAATGCTCCGTCTTTAAGAGCGGTTGTGCGATCCAAAATTGGTTGGTTTCATGCCTTACCTATCCTTTCGAGTGTTCCGCCCACGGAGAGGACACAACGAAGGACTTGAATGGTAAACATGATATGTGCACTTTTAGAAAAAGGTTTTTTCTATTAAAAAGTTATGTTATAAAACCTCGTGTCTTACCTTCCTCTCGAATATAGGATGTTGTCTTATCCGTTTGAGATGAGGAATCAAAGTAGAGTTATATATCATAGACTTCTTTTGATTGGTCCGTACATGTTCCAAATTAGTACATGTACAAAACGTAGTAATCTAGTTGACTTTAAAAGTCGCAACTTTAGTTTAGTTCAAAAAGAAACTAAAGGAAAGAAAACAGAGTTTTACGAATTAAGGGTCTAGTGCTTGGTTATGGATGGGGAAATGGTTGAAGTAGTTATGCCCTATGTGCATATCCCGTGGGATAGTCTCTACTCGAATGTAGTTGGTAATTTATTTGTGAAAGTACGTTACACGTTTTCATTTTGAGTTCAGAATTATTTTGTTTGTGTATGTTATAACCTCGTATCTAATCTAAAAGGAGTAATCCTATCACTGATTAGATCTCGACAAAGGTTCGACAGAGCATTGGAGACCTCGGACGATGATTTCGACACAAAGGAATCGAAAAAAAAATTATCTACAGATCTAAAAACCAGACGATTGTTACCGTCTACGATTTCTTCTTCATTGATGTGTTGGCTCAAGGGACAGTACAAAAGCCTTCCTCGTCTTCTAGAGCCTCAATTGCACCTTCGCTGCATCGAGGAGACAGTCCGGAACACTGTTGAATAATTAGACGGCAGTTCTTCTTACGGTAACCAAACAAGGCTAGTCAAGACCTAGTCTCTTCCTAACACTAGACTCAATCTACCTAGACTCTAGAAGCTAAGGTAAACCAAGCATCAAATAGACATCATTAAAATATTCATCAATTAACAACAAAACATAAATTAATTAACAAACTACAAGAATTCAACTCAACGTTGACGTCGGTGTACAAAATCGACGCCTTGAATGAACTACAACATCAATAAGCTAGAGAGAACCTACCTGAAGAGACAAAAGAACTATAAGAAATGAAGCTAGAATCGAACTTACAGAAGTAGACTTGAATCTCGTCGAAATTGCCTTATGTAAGCCCTCGGGATCTTTTTCCCGTCCATAGTTTAGCACGCGCACCGAGGTGATGCATGGCAATATGGGGAAACTATCGTCGGGAGGTTCGAGCTTCGATGCATTTTAACCTTAGTTTGCGTGTCAAGCATCTTTTAAAATAAAACATTTAGTTTTAAAAGATTTTGATAATACCTGAAGCGGAAGAAATTAATTATGTAAAAATAATTAATTCTTTGTTCAAATTTTTATATTCTAGGGGTTAAATAACAATTTAACTAGAGCCCGGTTTAAATTAATTAAACATAATTAATTTAAAAGATTATTTATTTGAAAATCAGAGTCGCCAAGTGAATTTAAGAAAATCAATCAAATGATATGTGTACAAACGTATTTATACTAGAGTTTCTTAAAAGGGGTTCATTGTCTGTTTACGCTTAAGAAAGCGCTTTCGCGCTATGTCCTCTACACCCGCCTAAGGACGGTTTTTAAAAATAAAATCTAGATATGATAAACTTATTTATAATATTTATTTTCTTTAATTAGTAGCCTAGGGTTCCTAAACAATGATAGATTTATCTCGCGTAAATAATTGTACAAAATTATTTGCAATAGGTGCGTACTTGTTGCGATGGTATTTCAATTTAACAAAACCTGAAAATATCAGAGGAATGTGTTAGAGTGTGTATTCAAACGAGGTCTTAGCAAAAATATTTGCTTTGGAAAACATCATGGAAATGTTTGGAAATTATTTTCTGATCTCGGGAATACCATTTAAAAATGGGGTGTGACTCCAAAATTGCCAAAATAATTTAGGATTTTGAAAAATGGATCCAAACATACCTTAAGAACGAGGTCTTAGGGCTTGAGTCCGATTTTTTCAATCTAGGCTCGGTAGGGTTTGGGAAGTTCGGTCCTAGGTGAGTGAGGGCTTAGTCTTAGGTCTAAGGTTTGGGTTAGGTTTATCGGTCCTAGGCTAAGTGTGGGCTCGGTCCTAGGGTTAGAAACATTGATCCTAGGCTAAAGGGAGTGCTCGGTACTAAGGTTAAAAACATCGGTCCTAGGTCTAGGGTTAGGGTTAAGTTTACCGGTCCTAGGCTAAGTGAGAGCTCGGTCTTAGGGTTAGAAACATTGGTCATAGTTCTAAAGGGAGTGCTCAGTCCTAGGGTTAGAAACATCGGTCCTAGTTGAAGAACATCGGTCCTGGTCCACGGTCTTAGCTGAAGAGCATCGGTCCTATGTCAGAAAACTCGATCTTGAGATCCTCGGCCCTAGGTTCATTTTCTTAGTCTTGGGTTTTTACTTGGGGTTCGTTTTCTCTGTCCTTGCTGAAGAACAGGACCAAAAATCATCGGTACTAGGCTAAAATCTTAGGACCGTGTGTTCTTATTTTGGTCAAATTTTCAGAAGTCCATAACTTTTGATTGGTAACATGAAATAATGATTCGTAAGCTACATTAAGTTCATATGATTATGAAGAACAAAAGCACCAATATAAATCACGATTTTGAAGTCTTTACTATGATCAATTTCAAAACACCATTATTAGGTCAAATTTTAGGATTTTCAAATTAGGCCTTTCAATGTCTACTTTTTATTCCATTAGCTTTGAAATGATGAATATAGTTGAACACAAACACAACCAAAATAATAACATCATAACATCATTAAAATAGTTTTTGAAGATTGAATCAAAATTCAAAAAATTCAAAAACAAGATTTGATCAAACATGATAAAAGTGATGAAACAGTTGCTTGGAATTCATTCTAACATATCAACAAACATGTATAGTGACTAATTGGATCAAAAAATCCGGATTAAAATCAAGAACATAAGATTTCAAAAATCCAGTTTTTTAAGTTTAAATTTTTTTAAATGACAGTTTGATCAAACATGATCAAAATGTTGTTATAGTTGCTTGAAATTCATCATAACATGTTAACAAACATGTATAGAAACTAACTAAATCAAAAAATTCAGAATAAAACTAAGAACAAAAAAAATCCAGTTTTCAAACTAAAATTTTCGAAATTCTTGATTCAAGTTGATTTAATATGTTTTCTTTAAACGGAAATTCTATACATGATATATATAATGATTCTATACAAAGAAATCACATAATCAAGCTTAAGAACAAGATAAAACCAATCAAAGTAGGAAAAATTGAATAAATTCAAATTTTTAATTACAAAACAAAATACAGAGCTTCTGGATTCATACCAACACTTGGAGAATACTCCTGGGAGGTGTTGAGAGCTATTCAGAAGCTTGAATCGGAATTGTGGTGGTCGGAGAAGGTTTTGACAAAAACGAGTTCTTAGCTGATCTTCAGAATATAATTCAAATCATTAACTGTGTAATTCTTTGTTGTTCTTCGATGATATGGTAGTGGAAGGGTAGGGGAGTATTTATACTACAGGTAGGTCGGTCGAGGATGACAATCCAAGTCGAATTTGACCTCCGACAAGCTTACCCCTAAGTTTTATCCAGTTCGATGGTGGCCTTATCCACTGCATGATAATGCTTATGGATAATGGTGAAACGTATGCATCAATGAGAGGAGTACGTGGCCAGATTTTGAGCTGATAAGATCGTCTGTGGTCACAATCTTCTGGAAGAATTGAGTCGGTGAGGTCGCGAGTTCAGCGAAGACGACAAAGGAAATGGCGTTGTTTCGAGTGACGGAATGCTGGGTTCTTTTAAATTTTTGTCTACGATCAGCTCGGTTGACTAACGGGGTTAATTTGTCTCGTTAGTTGATCGGGTGTGGCCGGTTACGTGTTTCATCCATTGTAACGGGGATTTGGTGTGTTCTGGGTTGTTGAATGAGATCTGGGCGCTCATCTGATGGTCCAGGATCCTGCTATAAGGTTTTAACAAAAAAAAATCTGACTATACAGGCTTATCCGATTTTATTTTTGTTTGAAAGGTTATTACAAATTGATTTTTAATTCCTTTTAAACATTTTTCTTCACCAAATATTTACACAAAAAATATTTATGGAATTATAATAACAATTATGATCATATTTTATTTTTTAGGAATTTTGGGATGTTTTATTTAATTGCATCAAGTCATAAATTAAATATAATTCATGATTAAATCACAATTAAATATTTTTAACCCCTTTTTTTTGTCTAATTTGGGTAAAATAAATACAATATTTTTATCTCAAATTATTTTTGGATTTTCAAATAATTTTCATAATTAGGGTTAATTATCATAATAATTAGTCCTAATTTGATCCTTAATTTGATTTTAAATCCTCCTTGATTATTTTGAATATAAAAATTCAAAATATTTTCCTAATGTAATTATAAAAATAATAATAATATTTATAAGTTTGGGTATGTCAAATTTCTATGTCTACACCTTAACATGTTCTTACTTTGGTTGCTTTTTCTTCGAGTCTTTCTCTCTATAGTATGAATGTAAAACTTGGCAAATGAATCATTCGTGCTTAATTTAATGAGATAAGCTTCTTAAATACCCTTAGGCAAGGGTAACTTAGAAATTAGAGTTTTAAGAAATTGGTAACTCGGTTAATGTGTTGAACCGACCTATTTCTCTACTCAGCCAAGTATGGGCTGAATTTCTTCTTTTAGGTAATCGGTTAGGCTACACCTTGAGTCTTTGTTTGAGCCAAATGGTCAAGTGTAGGTCGAGTTACCCTTTTTTTAAGTTAGGCATTTTCTTATTTCGATTTTCAGTCGTCTTTGTTCAATTGAAACATCAAGTAGCTATAACTTTTGACTCAGATCACCATTGAGGTTGAGATAGGGTGCGTTGGAAATGTGTGCTTTCTAGCTACAGCAATGGTATTGCATAAAATCTACAGGATTGGCCGTAAATTCATGCAATTCTTGAATGAACATTGGTGGCCTCGAAATGAACAGCTCGACTTACGGGCAACCTAATGTGGGATGTAGGTCGAACTATGAGTACTAATTACTATCAAAAAATCAAACTCAATGTCCTTTCCAAAGGTATCTCATTTGCTCCAAATGGTTGAGCCAATCAAAAGATATGAATTTTCAAGTCACACCATGCTTTAGTTCACTTTAGGACTAAAATGGGTGAACTTGCATCGGATTGTCGAACTAAATTAACCACCTTATCCGCCGAATGGAGACACATGACCGGTGTCATTCGAACGGGTTGCGTCTTAGCTTTCAAATCGTAGGTCACAATCCAAATTTGAAGCACGACAGTTTCAGTTATGAATAAACATTGCAAGCATGTTCGGTTTGATCACGTCTAAGTCATATTGTCTTGTACCTACAATTTCGAGGGGTTAAGAGCTTCAACTCTATTTTAGATACAAGCAGATCTTGTAGAGGAATCTTCAAGCTTTCCAAATCATCCAATATCAGCTAATTCTGTTGAGTATAGCGATTTGGGTGAATTTTTCAAGTTATTAATCCCTTTAGGATTTTATTTACCAAGCTCATAGCACCAAACACATATTTGTGTATAATATGTGTAGGTGAAAAATATGTTTGTGAAAAATCATGAACTTTGTATCATGAACCTTTTTATGGCATTTTGTCCAACAATAACCCGTATACACAAAGTTCATGATTTTTCAAATTGATCATTCTAAACGTATGAAAATGTCTTAAGCTCGAGTATTTTTGGAAATTGGCATTTGGACCGCTACTCGAGCGTTGTTCTGAGTCAATTCTGAAATTAATTTTGATATTTGCTCCTCCGGTCCAATAATTAAGTATGATCATCATACTGAACCAGATAAATTTATTTTCATTTCGGGATGTAAAAATTTAATGTCTACAATTGTCCTAAAGACGGAGAGATTTCCTGCCCACACAAACAAATTTGCTTCCATTATTGGGCTTTAGGTTGAAATTTAACCTATAAGAGAATGGTTGGATATTAAAGAGAATGTTGTGTATATGAAAAGATATTAAAGAGAAAGATATTTCAGTCTTTAAAAAGTTAAAAAAAAACCTTTTTTTTAAATATAAACTGATTGTTATAAACCAATTATTATCTTCAAATAACCCAAATCAAACAAGCTAAGTTTTTATTGGATTTTAATACGGAAATTTATGAAAACATTTATGGTCACAGCCAAAGTTTATCTTGGTTCGAATTTGGCAATTAATTTCCTCACAAATATCATAGAATTTGAACGTTTAACAAGGCATAAAAGTCAAGATTGTCATTTAACATATATATTTGGAGAAAAAAATGTTATTAATTGCAAATGATTGAAATGAATGTAGTTAGACCGTCATTTTTTTTTCTAAATAATTATGAATCCACAAATAATTTTAAAAAATATGTTTGTGTTTATTACACCGTATTAAAATCAATAATTAATTAAAAATTGATGTGTATTAGTTAAATTTCAAATTTATTATTAAATATTGAACAATGTCAATTAAAACATAAATAACCTTTTGTATTTATTTTATCCGCGGCCGTAGTGGAGAGCAATAGACGGCGATCTGGCAGCCGCAAACCATCATCGGCAGTCAGGCGCGTCAATGCGACGAAGTGACAAGCGTTGGCCCAACGCGTGTGGATCGTTAACGTGCTACCAGCATCCAGGAAGATCGCAAAACAGTGTTTTTAGGGCCTTTCAACGCACAGATGGGGCGAACGTCGTCGTTTGAATATTTTAAACATAACACTCATGATATAATTTATAACTACTGGTTTGAATATTAGTTTGAATATTTTCACTCCCCTCCAACTAGTAATTCTAGATTAAATTAGAAGACATATAAATTCTTCGTACAACTAAAAAAACAATGGCGTTGAGGATCATCGTCGAACAAGTGGTCGATGTCAAGATTCTCGCAAAGTGGCGTCGTGAAAAATCTGTTGAGTGACATCCCACTTGTTTAACATAGTTGGTGAAATGTTGCAGATGAACGACGCTTGAGTTTCGCGGTTGTAATGCCAAAATAATGGCTTTGATCATCGCCGTAACAAGAGGTCGATGTCGATATTGATATTCTCGCAAAGCGGCATCATAAAAAATATGTTGAGTGACATCTCACTTGTTTAACATAGTGGGTGAAATATTGCAGATGAACGGCGCTTGAGTTTTGCAGTTGTAATGCCAAAATAATAGTTTTGATCATCGTCGAACAAGAGGTTGATGTCGATATTCTCGCAAAGTGGCATCGTGAAAAATCTGTTGAGTGACATCCCACTTGTTTAACATAGTGGGTGATAAAATATCATAGATGGACTATGCTTGAGATTTTTACAATAGTGGTGCCATAATTGTTTTTTTTTTTTTTAGATTTTTGCAATAGTGGTGCCATAATTTTTTTTTTTTTTTTTTTGATAGATCTAGATGATATTGACCTTTTGAATGACTAAGGATAAGTGAAGAATTGAGAGATTTGGTTAAATATATTTAGATTTTGGGGGTTAAATAGACATAGAAAGTACTTAGAAAATATGAGATGATAGAATCAGTTGAGTTCCCCTCTGATTATTTCTATCACTAGAGGAAAATCTCAATTTTGTTGTTATTCATAATTAATAAAAATATATGAATATTTATAGAAAATAAATAAAGATAGGTAACCAACCACTACTTGAGTTGATCCCATTAAGTACCTGATGCAGCGTGCGTGGCTAGGATGAATCTTTATCAAGATTCGTTGATTCTTACGAATACCGAAAGTCGATAGATATTGAGGAAACCTCGTTTTCTGATTAATAATCTTCCCCTAACAAAGTGTTTTAAGATCCTTTAAATACTCAAACCCTAGCTTGCAAAAGAAATAAACAACTTTTAATAAATTGCAAAAAACACCCGAAACTAATAAAAAATGCGATTTTGAGCCCCTAAACGTTTCCGCCCGAAAAACACTAGGCAATCGTCGAAATCTGACACTTGCGAGATATTTTCGGATGCTGCAACTTTCGCATAAACGCCTCTTCGACTCGCACCGCATCATTCCCCCCAGGGTAGAAAAGATTCGTCCTCGAATCTGGAACCGCATCATCCTCATCAGAAGAAGACTCACCCACAAAAGGAACAAGATGCTTCACATTGAACACATCAGAGGTACGCACATGGCTGGGAAGGCGTAAACGATAAGCATTGGGGTTGATCTTCTCCACAATCTCAACAGGACCAATCTTCTTAGCAGCAAGCTTGCTATATTCATGAGCTGGAAAACGATCCTTAGTCAGAATAGCCCACACAAAGTCACCAACTTCAAAATCAACAGCACGCCTTCTCGAATCAGCCTTCTCCTTGTACTTGGCAGTAGCAGCAACCAAGCGGTCATGAGTGGTCTGATGAACCTGAGCCAACTGACCAACAAAATCCGCAGCAGTGGAATGAGGACGCACCTTGCTGGGCAGCGCTAACAAATCAAGAGGAGCACGCGGAGACAGCCCGTAAATCACATGGAAAGGACTGAAACCAGTGGAGCGATTAACAGCATGATTGTGAGCAAACTCGGCCTGAGGCAGCTTCAGATCCCAAGCCTTAGGATGATCCCCAATTAAACTGCGCAGAAGGTTCCCCAAAGACCTATTAACAACTTCAGTTTGGCCATCAGTTTGCGGGTGATAGGCACTGCTAAAATTCAGCTGAGTATTAACCAAACGCCAAAGACTCCTCCAAAAGTGACTCACAAAGCGAGTGTCCCGATCAGAAACTATGGAGGCAGGAAGTCCATGAAGGCGATACACATCCCTGAAATAAAGCTGTGCAACAGCCACAGCATCAGAGGTTTTCTTGCAGGGAATGAAATGAACCATCTTCGAGAATCGGTCAACCACCACAAAAATCGAATCAGAACCACGCTGGGTACGTGGCAGCCCAAGGACAAAATCCATACTGACATCAGACCATGGTTGAGTGGGAATAGGCAGAGGCAAGTATAACCCGGCATTAGTCGAAGCGCCCTTAGCCAACTGACAAACACGACAACGAGCAACAAAACGCCCCACCTCTTTGCGCATCGAAGGCCAGAAATAAGAAGCTGCAAGAAGCTGGAAGGTACGATCACGCCCAACATGGCCTTCTTTGTGGAGTTCCTGAATCATCCTCAAACGCAGGCTGCAATATGGAATGCACAGCTGCACACCGCGGAAAAGGAACCCATCCTCCAAGACAAAGTCCCTCGAATCCCCCTGTTGGATGCGAATGAGGACCTGAGAAAAGAAAGGATCATCACGATAGAGGTCCACAAACGAATCAAAGCCGGGTACATGGACACGCATCTCCGCCAACAGCCCATGACGACGACTCAAAGCATCAGCCACGCGATTAGACACACCAGCCTTGTGTTTAATCACAAAAGTAAACTGCTGTAAATAAGAGACCCACGAAGCATGACGATGAGAAATCTTGTCCTGACCACCAAGATGCTTGAGGGAATCATGATCCGTATATAAGACAAACTCCCGCTGAAATAAATAATGACGCCAGTGTTTGACTGCCTGGACAATAGCATAGAACTCAATATCATAGGTACTGAAACGAAGTTTAGCGCTAGACAGTTTCTCACTAAAATAAGCAACAGGACGCCCAGATTGGCTAAGTACAGCCCCAATACCCAATTTCGAAGCATCACAATGTAGTTCAAATGGCTGGGAAAAATCAGGAAGAACCAAAATAGGGGCTGAAGTGAGTCGGTGCTTGATCTCAACAAAGGCAGCCTCGGCATCATCCGTCCAGAAGAACTTAACCCCCTTCATACAATCAGTGATAGGAGCCGTAACACTACTGAAGTGAGGAATAAAACGCCGATAGAAGGAAGCCAAGCCATGAAAACTGCGAACTTCAGTGATCGAAGAGGGGCGGGGCCACTGATTGACAGCCAGTACCTTACTCGGGTCCACTTTCAGGCCCTCCCGAGACACCACATAACCGAGGAACTGGGTAGAATCAGTAAGAAATGTGCACTTCGAGGAAGCAGCATAGAACTTGTCACGCCGGAGAACAGATAACACCTCACGAAGATGGGAGAGGTGTGCTACCTCGCTGTCACTGTAAATCAAGATGTCGTCGAAGTAAACGACTACAAACTTCCCAATGAAAGGGCGAAGAGCCTGGTTCATCACACGCATAAAGGTGCTAGGAGCATTCGACAGACCAAACGGCATAACCAGCCACTCATATAAGCCCTCACGAGTCTTAAAGGCAGTCTTCCACTCATCACCCATGCGAATACGAATCTGATGGTATCCACTCTTGAGATCCAGTTTGCTAAACACAGAAGCACCACCCAACTGATCCAACAAGTCATCCAACCGGGGAATAGGAAACCGATAACGCACTGTAATCTTGTTGATAGCACGACTATCAATGCACATACGCCAAGACCCATCCTTTTTTGGGGTAAGAAGGGCCGGGACAGCACAGGGACTAAGGCTCTCTCGAATGTGTCCCTTAGCCAGCAAGTCCTCCACCTGTCTACGCAACTCTTCATGTTCTTTGGGACTCATGCGGTAATGAGGACGGTTGGGTAGGGCAGCACCTGGAACCAAGTCAATGTGATGCTGGATATCACGCAAAGGAGGCAAGGCACAAGGCAGATTCTCAGGAAAAACATCTGCAAACTCCTGTAACAGCGGCTGCACTGGAATAGGCACCTCAGAACTAGCACCACAGGTAATCAGCGAACAAAATAGAGCAAACACCATGCCTGATTCGACCATGGCGGTCTGAAAAGGACCCCGAGACAACAAGGTGGCAGGGGGGGACGCATGATGAGTGGGGGCAGCACCCTTCTTGGGCTGATTTGGCATCAACACAATCTTGGTACCATGAAATAAGAACGTGTAGGTATTAGCACGCCCATCATGTATAACAGAATGATCAAACTGCCAAGGGCGACCAAGTAAAAGGTGACAAGCATCCATAGGAACCACATCACAATATACAGCATCACGATAATGGGAACCAATGGAAAAATTAACAAGTACGCGCTTCGAAACTGTAACATCCGTACCTTGACTCAGCCAGGACAAGCGATAAGGCTTGGGATGAGGTTCAGTGGACAGACCCAGCTTCGAAACTGCAACCTCAGAAATCACATTCTCACAACTCCCAGCATCAATGATGAAGGTGCAAACTTTGCCACCGATGGTACAAGTGGAATGGAACAGATTATTGCGTAACCACTCGTTGTCAGGAGCACGAGGGGTTAAACATGATCGACGAATCACCAAAAGGGGGCCAACATCACCAGAAACATACTCCTCCGCTGCCTCATCATCATAAACATCATACACTGGGGCTGAATCTGAAGGAAGAGCAGAGTCAGGATCATCCACCTCAGTAAAAAGACCACGATTGGTGGACTTTGGGTTGCGACACTCTGCTTGGCGATGGCCAACTTCACCACAATTGAAACAACGCAAGCCACCGGGACGTCCCTGCGGGGGGGCTGTAGTGCCGCGGGGGGGGCTGGGGTGGGATGGGCCGACTGGGAAGAAGAACCAATGCCACTAGTGGGGACAACCTGTTTTCCAAAGCTACCCGAACCGCGCCTGGCTAGCTGTTTCTCAGCCTGTGAAGCACGCTGATGTGCCTCAGAAACAGTCAAGGGATCAAACATATTCAAAATATCCTGCAACTGGAGGCGAAGGCCACCAATATAGCGAGAAACCAACTGGAGAGGGGACTCAGACAGGTCAACACGAGCCACAAAGGTGTAAAACTCAGTGGAATAGTCATCCACGGAACGAGAACCCTGACGAAGATTCTGGAACCGCTGGTACAGGTTACGTTCGTAATTATATGGTAGAAACGCAGCCCTAATATGCTTCCTGAATTTGTCCCAATTCGTGAGCTTTGCCTTACCATGACGAACACGTGTCTGTTTCAACTGCTGCCACCATGCTTGTGCACGACCATGTAAGCGGATCGTAACAAGGGGTACACGACGATCTGCAGGAACTTCCTTGAAATCCAGAATCTCTTCAACCTGAGAAAGCCAATCAATAAACTCTTCCGGTGATAGACTACCATCGAACTTAGGGATGTCCACCCTGAAAGCCTGCTCCCAGCGATGATTGGGGCGTTCAGGGGATCGATTCCGAAGACCACCGAGAGGGTTTTCATCTGTCATCGTAACATCATCTTCAGGGTGGTGCATGTGCATAGATGCATCCATCCGTTGCGTCAACCATTCAACCTGCCGCCTCAAATCGTCGTTATCACGGCGAAACTCAGCGTTTTCACGTCGCAACTCAGCAAGGTCACCATCATCAGCACCAGGGGTAGGGTTGCGCGGCTGTCTTCGGGGCGGCATACCTCAGGGTCGACTGGAAACTGATACCAACTGATGCAGCGTGCGTGGCTAGGATGAATCTTTATCAAGATTCGTTGATTCTTACGAATACCGAAAGTCGATAGATATTGAGGAAACCTCGTTTTCTGATTAATAATCTTCCCCTAACAAAGTGTTTTAAGATCCTTTAAATACTCAAACCCTAGCTTGCAAAAGAAATAAACAACTTTTAATAAATTGCAAAAAACACCCGAAACTAATAAAAAATGCGATTTTGAGCCCCTAAACGTTTCCGCCCGAAAAACACTAGGCAATCGTCGAAATCTGACACTTGCGAGATATTTTCGGATGCTGCAACTTTCGCATAAACGCCTCTTCGACTCGCACCGCATCAGTACCACTAACTAAAACATAACACCCATAATATAATTTATAACTACTAATTTGAATATTTTCACCGCATTCTCATCTCTGGTGATTCTATTGTCAGTAAATTAATATGACATTCAGGGTCTGAAACCCGGAAAGAAAGTTTGATTGCTAATAATAATGGATCACTAGCTCATCCGTAACTCTTTTCTGCTAGTCATGGAGTTGGAGCCTATGATTTTGAGCTTTTCCTAACTCCCAGATTCACCTAGTTTGCCTACCCTGGGTGGACTAGTTTAGTTAGAGGATGGGACTATAGAGCTCAAATCAATCGCGTATATATCCTATGAATTCCATTTCGTACTAGAAACTATTATAGGAGAAGTTTGAATCTGTTCCGTTCGAATATCGATCGGATTGAAATCATTTCCCCCAAGATTCCTCAACAAATCATTAAGCCGAAAAATGAATTTACTCCAAATTTTTAAGAACGCAAAGGAGAATATGTCGAATTTTCATTTAAAATTTTGATATCACTCTAATTTATAACTAATTCGATTGGTAATAAAAATTTTGAATTATTGTGTTAATCTTTTTTAGTCTTGAATTAGTTCTCTCTATATATATTATATATTGATTCTTGATTCATAGATCTAGCGATGTTCTTGGAATGGTTTGATTGCTTCTAATTGATCATTATAGTGTGTGAAATGATGATGGAGTGGCTGTAGATGATCATATGCTCTATTTTATAATTTGAGATTTTAAAATTTTGTTTAATTTAAGTTTTCAAATGAATTATGTTAAATTGTGGTTAATTGATTTAGTTTAAAGTTTGCCATATTTCCTAGGTTCCTAATTGGTCATTTTTGGGCAAGCAGATAACACTAAATGATGATATACACATTTTTTTTAAATAAAATTGGTAAAAGATTATGTTAGGAACTTTGGTGCATGATTGTGATATAACCAAAAGTCCAATTGTTCTGAAATTTTGATAAAACTATATTATTCATTACCAAAAAAAACAAAAATAGTCTCTTATGGTTTTTCCTAACTCAAATTTTAAATGCAATTACTGAATACCACAAGAATTATGAAACTGAAAATATGTTTGGTCATTTGTTACATTATCTTGTACAATTCACTATACATTGAATATTACTTCAAATGTTATGAAATTTTGACACGCTCTATACAACTCTGGGATATAATATTGATTCACATCTTTTTAACTAATTTATACCATAAGTATGACTTATGATGCCAACACAATAAACTTTAGAAAATTGAAACATTCTTTGATATTTCTATTGCATTTTGGTAGATAATTGATTATGAGGAAGTTATAATTTCAAATGATCTGAAATTTTGTCACTGCTCATATATCTACAATATTAATTTATTTTATTTTGGCTAATTCAAATTTAAAGTAGGACTCATAAACTAGAAAAATATATTATTTGTTTAGTTTTCTTTAATAATTGATTGTGATTTTGTTGGGCATTTGGGTCCAGCCCAATCAAGCATTCAATTAAACAAGCAAAACCTAAGAATGTTGCTCGTGTTATCACTTCTAGAGAGAGAAGACATTCTGCAAAGAAGAGAAGAAAAAGAGAAGAAGAAACAGAGGAAGAAAAAGAGAAGGAGACAGTAGATCTCTTACATTTTCACCTTCAGGTTCCAATTTCTTGTTGTCTTATATCTAGACTAGCTTGAGTCTGAATGAAATTGGTTTTCTCTGTTTGTATACCTCAACTTTGGGTTTAAAGTTGAGAAGAACATTTGTATCCGTTTCTTGTTTATAGTGAAATTTGTTGGTTGGCCCCGTGGTTTTTACCCTCCAGGTTGAGAGGATTTTCCACGTAAATCTGGTGTTGTTTTGTTCTGTGCTTGATCTTCTGTTTTAGACTTGGATAATTTGTCATTTACCCATCTCACATTGCTAGATTACAGTATAAAAGTAATCTTCGTTTCAAAATTCCCAACAAGTGGTATCAGAGTTGTTAGTTTTATTTTTTGAAGAGTACTTTTGTAGGTTGAGATGGAAGGCAATAGCACAATGATCAGGTTGACAAATAATAACTGGCAGATTTGGAAATTCAAGATGGAGGATATCCTTTATTGTAAAGACTTGTATGAGTCGGTTGAAGGAGATAGTGTGAAGCCAAAAGATATGTCTGACAGTGATTGGACAAAATTGATCTGGAAAAAAGTCGGCACAATCAGACAGTGGCTTGATGATAGCGTATACCACCATGTAGCAAGTGAGAAGAGTGCACATGAGTTGTGGAAAAAGTTGGAGTCATTGTATGAGCAGAAAATAGCAGGTAACAAAGCGTTTCTGATTCGAAAGTTAGTAAATCTGAAATTCAGAGAAGGTGCAAGTGTTGTTGAGCATTTAAATGAGTTCCAGAGCTTGATTAATCAATTGTCAGTGATGGAGATGACCTTAGAAGATGAGCTACAAGCCTTATTTCTTTTGGGATCATTGCCCGACGGTTGGGAGACATTGGTTGCGACAGTCAGTAATGCAGCTCTGAATGGTGTTCTTATTATGAGTATAGTTACTAGCAGCTTGTTCAATGAGGAGACAAGAAGGAAGTCAACTAATACAAATAGTGCACAGGCCCTTGTCACATAGAACAGAGGAAGAGCTGAATACCAACAACAATCAAAAGGCCATAGCAAATTTAGAGGCAGATCAAAATCTAAGGGAAGACAATGTTATCACTGTGGTAAAGAAGGTCACATGAAGAAAAATTGTAGAGACTGGAAAAGACTACAGAATGAAGATAAAAATCAGAAGAAAGATGATGAAAACAGAAATAGCACGGCCACAGTAACTACAGATGATGTAGTGATTATTTCTTGTGAAAAAGAACAATATCTAATGTAGAAGGTCACCAAGGAGTTGAGTGGATAGTTGATACATGTGCTTGTTATCATGCTATACCAAATAGAGAGTTCTTCACGACTTACAAGGCTAGAGATCTTGGTACAGTGAAGATGGGTACTACTAGTCACTCAAGCATTGTGGGTATTGGTGATATTTGTTTGCAGACAGAGTTGGGACATTAGTTAACACTGAAAGATGTGTGACATACTCCTAATTTACGTCTAAATTTGATATCAGGTGATGCATTGGATAAAGATGGATTCAAGCATTACCTTGGTAGTGGAGAATGGAAGCTCAGCAAGGGATCAACGATTGTAGTCAAAGGGAAGTCATGGCACTCCTTGTAATAAACCCATGTGAAGATACTCAAGAATGGGTTGAATGCAGTACAAGCTGAAAGCTCTTTAAATCTGTGGCATCAACGTCTCGGCCACATGAGTGAGAAAGGGTTACGAATTCTGGTGAGGAAGCTTCACATCCCCTCAACCAAAGATGAGGTTCTAGATCTATGCGACTACTGCCCATTTGGTAAGCAACACAGAGTCTCTTTTAGTCAAACATCAAAAAGGAAACAGAATGTGCTGGACTTGGTTTATTCTGATGTGTGTGGTCCTTTTGAGAAGGAGTCATTGGGTGGCAATCGATACTTCTTAACATTTATTGACGATGCATCTAGAAAGGTGTGGGTTTATTTCATGAGAATGAAAGACCAGGTATTTAATTACTTTCAAGAGTTCCATGTCATGGTAGAAAGAGAGATAGACAATAAGCTGAATATCTTCGCTCTGATAACGGGGGAGAGTATACCTCCAAGGAGTTTAAAGCATATTGTGTAAAATATGGAATTCGACATGAGAAAACAGTGTCTGAAACTCCACAACACAATGGTGTGGCTGAGAGAATGAATCGCACCATTGTAGAAAATGTGAGATGCATGTTGAAGATGACAAAGTTGCCAAAATAGTTTTGGGCAGAAGCAGTTCGCACAGCTTGCTATCTCATAAACAGGTCACCCTATGTTCCTTTGAAGTTTGAAATACCAAAAAGAGTATGGTCTAAGAAGAATATTTCATACTCCAATCTAAGGGTGTTTGGATGCAAAGCATATGTGCATATTTCAAAGGAGCAAAGATCCAAGTTGGATGATAAAGCAATTCCATGTATTTTCCTTGGATATGGAAATGAGGAATTTGGGTACAGATTATGGGACCCTGAAAAGAAAAGAATTGTTAGATGCAGAAATGTTGTGTTCTTCGAGGGCCAGAATGGGATAAATCTAAAAATCAACGAGAAGTCAGAGAGAGTTGATGAGTCCATAGAACTCATATCAATTCCTTCACATGTACAATTAACAATAACAGATGAAGATTAACATAATGAAGAAGTCATTGAGGAAACCTCTGACATTAATGATAGTAATGATGATGAGACTGTTTATGATGTTCTTGAGCAGGGGGAGCAACATCATCAAGAGGATCCAGAAGAGCCATCATTAAGAAGGTCTGAAAGAGAGCACTAACCTTCTTAAAGGTACTCTTCTTTAGAGTATATACTATTGACAGAAAAGGAGAGCCAAAAAGTTTTCAGGAGGCACAAGTTCATAAAGACAAAGCTAAGTGGCAGAATGCAATAAAAGATGAAATGAAGTCATTGTAAGAGATGAGCACATATGAGTTGGTGGAACTTCCTAAGGGCCGAAAGGCATTGAGAAACAAATGGGTGTTCAAGCTAAAGAGAGATGAAAATGGAAAAATTATGAACTACAAAGCTCGACTTGTTGTAAAGGGTTTTGGATAGAAATAGGGCATCGACTTTGAGGAGATTTTCTCACCAGTGGTAAAGATGACTTCCATTCGTACAGTGCTAGGTCTAGTAGCTAACTTAGACCTTAAGCTTGAGCAACTTGATGTAAAAACTGCATTTCTTCATGGTAACTTGGAAGAAGAGATCTACATGATGCAACCAGAGGGATTTGAAGTGAAAGAAAATGAGAACATGGTTTGCAAATTAAAGAAGAGTCTATACGGTTTGAAATAAGCTCCGAGATAGTGGTACAAGAAATTTGACTTTTTTATGATGAGTCATGGGTACCAGAGAACCAAGGCAGATCCGTATTTTTACTTCAAAAGATTTTCTAATGGAAAGTTTCTAATCATTTTACTTTATGTTGATGATATGTTGATTGTAGGACATGATGCTCAGATAATATCCATGTTGAAGAAGGAGATGTCCAAGACATTTGACATGAAAGACATGGGTCAAGCACGTCAGATATTGGGAATGCAGATTACTCGTGACAGAAAGGATAAGAGACTTTGGTTGTCACAAGAGAAGTACATTGAAAGGGTACTTGAAAGATTCAACATGCAAGGAGCAAAGGAAGTAAGTTGTCCACTTCCTAACTATTTTAAATTGAGCAAGAAGATGTGTTCATCAACAAAGAAAGAAAATGATAAAATGTCAAGTGTTCCATACTCCTCAGTTGTAGGGAGTTTGATGTATGCAATGGTTTGCACTAGGCCAGATATAGCGCATGCAGTCGGTGTGGTAAGTAGCTTCCTCTCTAATCCAGGAAAACAACATTGGAAAGCAGTGAAGTGGATTCTTAGATATCTAAGAGGCACTTCCAATTTGTGTTTGATTTTTGGAAATGGTGAAGTTGTGTTAGAAGGTTACACAGATGCTGATATGGCTGGAGATCTAGATCACAGAAAATCCACTTCGGGTTATGTGTTTACTTTTGCAGGGGGGGCCGTGTCATGGAAATCCAAGTTGCAGAAATGTGTGGCTTTATCAACAACAGAAGCAGAATGCATTGCAGCAACTGAAGCTGGTAAGGAGTTATTATGGATGATTAGATTTCTCCTAGAGCTTGGTATGCAACAAGAAGATGTAATTGTTTTCTGTGATAGCCAGAGTGCTATAGACTTGAGCAAGAATGCTACATATCATTCTAGAACTAAGCATATTGATGTGAGGTTTCATTGGTTAAGAGATGTAATAGAAAATCAGCAGATGAAGCTGAAGAAAATCCACGCGGATAAGAACTCATCAGACATGTTTACAAAGATTGTTTCAAAATACAAGCTCGAGCTCTGTTATCAGCTTGTCGGCATGAATACCAAGTGATGACTTGAAGATCGGCGTGCCTCTCTCCGTGGGCTGGAGGGGGAGATTGTTGGGCCTTTGGGTCCAGCCCAATCAAGCATTCAATTAAACAAGCAAAACCTAAGAATGTTGTTCATTCTATCACTTCTAGAGAGAGAAGACGTTCTGCAAAGAAAAGAAGAAACAGAGGAGAAGAAACAAAGGAAGAAGAAGAGAATGAGGCAATAGATCTCTTACATTTTCACCTTCAGGTTCCAATTTTTTGTTGTCTTATATCTAGACTAGCTTGAGTCTGGATGAAATTGGTTTTCTTTGTTTGTATACCTCAACTTTGGGTTTAAAGTTGAGAAAAACATTTGTATCCGTTTCTTGTTTATAGTGAAATTTGTTGGTTGGTCCCGTGGTTTACCCTCCAGGTTGAAAGAGTTTTCCACGTAAATTTGGTGTTGTTTTGTTCTGTGTTTGATCTTCTGTTTTAGACTTGGATAACATGTGCATTTACCAATCTTATATTGCTAGATTACAGTATAAAAGTAATCTTCGTTTCAAAATTCCCAACAAGAATTTTTTATTCTAACTCCAAATAATTTGACCATAACTCCAAATAATTTGATTCTAACAATAATTTAGTTAACACTTTAATCTACAAATTCTTGTCTATTATTAATTTTTCAAATTTTTACTCTAAGCTGTCCGTCCATATGCTTTTTCTAAAACTGACCAGAAATTAGCTTGAAGATACAAGAAAAGGGACAAAGGAGAAAATTTTTTTATCTAATTTGGATTTTGACTTTGTATTTTAGAATTGTATGTATCTTTTCCGAAATTTGCTTTTGATATTAGGCTGGACCTATGTCTTTCTTTCTATACTAAAATACTTAGACGTATAGAGAAATTAAAGTTAGTGAGGACTAAACCTAATGTATAGAAAAAAATTATGTGACAGCTTGAACTTTAATGTAATTTTAAAAAAATATTCAAAAATATATATTTTTGGAGAGAATTGAACTTAAAGGCAGATAATAAAATTTATTTCACTTTTGCTCTACTTAAGCATTGTACAACGCGTATATAGATCCGCTTTTGTACATAATTAGGAATAAATAGTTCTATAATTACCGGCATGATAGTACGGAAATATACCTTATGATAAATTTCGAGATAACTTATAACAAAATGTAAATATTGATTTTTTTTATAAAATTGTCAAAGATTTATAACAGAGAGATCATCTTTTACTTTTAGACAAACACGAGGAAAAAAATATTGAGGCTCTTTTTTTATGGTAACCAAGCATCGAGCCAAAAAAATAGAATTTTCTTATTTGTGTTTTTTAAACGATAAATGATCGTGAGAGAGAAGTTGGGAGAGACAATTTTAAAGAGAATGACGTGTCGCAATCTAATTGGCCGAAAAAATAACAAAATTTATCTATTCTCTCTCCTCACTTTTTATCCTTTTTTCAACCAGTGATTTAGTGGCACATCATTTCATTACTCATTCTCTCTCTCAAATTCTCTTCCCTATCACTCCTCTTTCTAAATTTAACATCGTTTTTTTTGGTTTTAATGAAATAAAACAAGTGACGACTATAAAAATATCTAGACTTTTAAAGTTTAAAATTGACCCATGTTTTCAGTTTCTCATCTCATTCTTTATTACGAGATAGTCTTTGAGAAAAGTCGATTGTTCGTATCCATTTTAGGAGATTCGAGAAAAAGATGAGCATAAATTACTCAATTTTATTTAAACTTAAAAAAAATAAGTTAGCAAATTCTTTTATGATGTTCTAATGCATAAATTTAGAAACAAAATTAAATGATAGGGAGAGGGAATTTGGGAAAAGAATGATGTGGCGAAATTTGATTGACTGGAATTTTCTCTTTCATCTCTCTTCTCCATTTATCATTTTTTCAGTCAATGATATGATGTCACATCATTCTCTCTCCTATTTTCTCTCTCAAATTCTTTTTCTATCTCTTCTTAAAAACATGTTTAGAAAGTTTAATTTCACTACATATATTTGTGAAGGTCATATTTGTTTTTTAAAATGTAACATTATTTTACAAATATATTGCAAAAGATTGAATTTTCTTTATATTTTAATTTCTTTCAAAAAAAAAAAAATAACATCATATTTTTATTACTATTTTTTACTGAAAAAGTTAAGTACTTAGCCTTTTAAAAAAGATGACAAAATTTTGTTATTAGCTATGCATAGTCTTAATATCATAAAACATACATGACTTCATTTAGTGAAGAAACAAAGTAGCATCCTTTTATTTATTATGGAAGAAACAAAGTGAAAGAATCTATTATTAGCTATACATATTGTAGTCTTAATATCATAAAACATACATTTCATTTAGGGAAGAAACAAAGTGACTTTCTATTTCAGAGCATGTAAAAGAAATTTTAATTTAAAAAGTCATCGATCCTTTAAACCTAACATCTTTTTATTAAAAATCATTAACCAATTCTAATGGGTTGCCAAAAAAAATAAATTATAAGAACTCTTTTATTGTTAAAAATGTATTTCAAACCATCCTAGATGAACTTGTACACAAATATTATATTTTTCTGTGAGATTTGTGAAGATGATAAATTTTCAACATACAATTTAATTCAAGTACATTTATATGACTTGTTTGTTTTTCTTAATATAGTAAAAACATGAATTTTATCTATAAATGTATATATAAATAAAATTGATGTTGAATAAGATGGTTTTCTCAATTAATCAAACTACCTGCCTATTTAAAAGTCTTATTTAAAACAAAGTATTTATTTATTTTTATGAATTAAAATTTGCATTCAATGCATAGTTGCAAATTATGATAGCAATGCAACAATGATAAATAGAAGAAGAATAGATTGTAAAACCGCTACAATCATACTATTCTATTTTAAGATGATTTTTCACCAGAATATTTGATCAAAACAGAAAGATAAAGGGTTAATGTAAAAAATTAACTTTCTAATTTTATATTACTAAGCATGTTTTGATCTCATCTGTATATTTTTTTAAAATTGATTCTTATACTTTTTTTTTTTACAATTTTGTTATATTTTTTTTTAAACTTAGGAAAAAACCTATAAGAGTTTAATATTAAGGCAAAACAAACCTTGTCTTAACAAAAGAATTTGACAAAAATAGAAATCTCACACACGAAATAAATGAACATGAGTACAAAAATCAAAAAAAAAAAACAACCGATCTACCAAGCAACCATGAGTTTTATATACTTGTTTTTTTCAAAATTTTCTTGTTATTATTTTAAGTTCACCTTAAATTTTTTTCAAGCCCACCCCAGTTCAAAATCCTGGGTCCTTCCCTGTCCAAACCTTAACAACATCGCATCTCACCCTACAAATTTATTGTTGTTATATTTAATTGTTTTTTAATATGTAAATAGACATCGCATTATTTTTTTTAATAAAATAAAATAACTGAAATATACTTATTTATTCTTAATTAGATACATACATATGAATAAAACAACCTATAAATATACTTGAAATAATACTTAATATATATGCTAAAAATAACCTATAAGTATACTTAGAAATGAAAGAGGCTATGTTTTTATAATTGTTTTTTTTTTAGCTTCTTTGTTATGTTCTGATAATTGATATGTACTATTTATTAATTAATATTTATTTATCAACAAAATATTCTTAACTAATTAAGCCTTGTTTGATATGTGTTTATTTAAAAATAAATTTTTATTTATTTATATTCTAAAATTCTTCCTACATTAAAAATAAATATGTAAGTTAAATGATCAAAATATCATTAGATTATTAAATAATAATATTGTTTTATAATGTTAAATTAATTTTGGTTGGTAAACAGTAAGCACCTAACTAAGACTTGTTTCTCAATATTAAATGAAATATAAGGTTTTTCTAATAAATAATTAAATAAATAAAAATACCGACAATATTCGTAGTAATTGAGGATGATCACAGTTTACGAGTCAAGACAAATCATTATTGTAGCGATTATACACAAAAAAATAATTTGACAAGACCGCATTAACGTTGTCGTTGGATGGATAACACGTGTCAAATTGAGCGTCGTTGGATGTGATTACTTTATAAAACCAAGACTGTCGGCGGAAGCGCATTGCGCACCCTCTTACCCGGCCGACGGGATAATTTTGGTGTCGCTTTCCACCGACGAAAACAGTTCTAAGGAGAGAGAAAGAAAGAAATAACGAGGCCAGCTGTCAATTATCTGTCAGAAAAAAAAAAAAAAAATAACTTCTTCTTCTTATTCAGGTCCCACGTTGTTGTAATTCTGAAAAATTAAAATATATATGGTCCCACGTTGTCTACAAGATCTTGTTTGGCTTGGAGTTTTCTTTTCTTCAAATTTATATATTTATTTTTTAAAACTTGATATAAAGAGGGAATTTGTTGAAGAAAATGATGTGTAATGACTTTATTAACTAAAAAATAAAAGAAAAATATAAAAGAAAAAAAATTATTTTATTTTCAAAAAGAATAATTTACACCAACAAATTATTTTCTCTAAGAGCTTGTTCGGTTTGGAGTTTTATAAAAATATAAAGAGAGAAAAAAATAATGATTGGTTATGATTTTGAGGAGGTAATGATTATTTTTGATAAAAAGACTTAAAAGGTATTAATATATATAAATAAAATAAAAAATAATAATTTAAAATAAAGGGTATTTTAATATTTTGGTTAATGATTTAAATGATGTGATAGATAAAAAAGAATGAAGTGATATTTGATATAAGTTTTTTAAAAAACACATATCAAACAAGGCCTAAATAATAGGCGGTAAGTCTTTTGAGCTCACATAATTCAAAGATGAGGTGAGAATTGGAGATGAAAAAAAAAGCTTATTGACCTACCACCTACTTTTAACATTAAAAGCTTGTTTGGTTATTTGAGATTTTTATTAAACTTGTTTTTACAAAGAAAAGTTATTTAGATTTTTAATTGATCAAATTATTTTGTATTTTTATATTATAAATTTTAATTTTATAAAAGTAAAATAAATATATTTTAATATTTTTGTTTTATAAATTAAGTAATTTGCCTATTAATAAATAAAATGTGATATGAGTAATTATCAAAGGAGCCCTCAAATCTCAATGCTAAGACACTATCAAAACCTTCAATGATAGTCCAATCCAAAAGCATCCGATTTTAGGAATATATAGTTTTAATATGATAAAATAAATATATTATGGTTGAATATATATATATATATATATATATATATATATATATATATATATATATATATATATATGATATATTTAAATAATCAAACTGTCAAAAATATATTAATTAAAATTATAATTTATAAATAAATTCAATAGAAATACCAACATTTTTGTTTAATATTTGTTTAATAAGAAATTTGTTTAAAATTATTAATTTATTGATGATTTGTAATTAAATTGTTTGATTAATATCAAATCTGATTAAAATTAGTTCACAACGAGAGAATATGAATTATTAGATGTTTAAGGTCGAACATTCAAAAAGTTATCATCAAACCGACCAAATATTTTATACATTTAATATGTCAAATATAAAGTATTATGTAAAGTCATAATCAAATATAACCGATTTAAAATTAAAAAAAAAATCTAATTCACGAAAATCCATAATCAAAGTATTGTTTTAATAATGATATTATTATTTTTGTGTACATCAATTTATTAGAATTCATCTTTATTTAGTTTAATATTCTGAAAGGAAGAGTGATAATTTATTTATTAATTGTTTTCTTATAGTGAATACAATTTATACATAAAAAAACTAATATTGTTAAGCACCTTATTAAGGCACTTAGTTCAATATAATGATTAAGGTGCTTAACAATAGTTTTGATGATGGATTACACGTGTTATTTATGATTTCTGATTACCAAATGATTATGCCCCTAAAAAAGAGTGAGTAAATTAATACCATTATTAGGCAGGGGATTGAGACTTAAAAAATTAACTAATAACCTAATAATTAATAAAGCATTGACTGAGGGTTAATTATTAATTACTGTTTAATTAAGTACTTTAAGGGTAATTAAGTCAAGTGTTTTATAATAATCAAGAAAACATTACAATATATATTATATAAAGTAAAGTAAAGTAAAAATAAACAAACAATCACTTTTATTAAAAATATTCCAATTATTTCCTTCATTCTTTTTTCTTTTGCTTTTTCTCATGCCTTTAGTTTTCTTAATCAACTATTTTAAGCTTAAAAGTTTATAGTTTTTTTTTTTTGGTAAAGAAAATATTCTATTAATTATCAACAACCCATTATTGTGACTTCATATTTTAATAGGAGATTTTGAATGAAAATCAAAGTTGAGATGTATGTCCCAACTTACATAGAAATTTGTTTAATTAATGTTTTTTTTTTAAAATAACATAAGTTTTCATGAAAAAATGCATGCATAAATGAATCAATAAATCAATGTTAACTGTGAAGGAATAATTTGCATTTTGTTTTAAATAAATGATTTGCATCCAATCAGGGACGAATCTATGTAGGGGTTCGGTGGGCTGAAACTCACCCCGAAAAAAAAAAACAATTTTTTTTTTTTTTACGGTAGAAATATGACATTACTCTTAATTTCTTAAAAAAAATTAATATAATTCATTGTTTTTTTATTTAATTATTAAAAAATGATAAAACTTTACTTTTATATACTTGTTTTTTTCAAAATTTTCTCGTTATTATTTTAAGCTCCCCCTCCGTTCGAAATCCTGGGTCCGTCACTGCATCCAATAATATTATCATTTTAATTATTAATTTGATTTTGCTATTCATTAATATGAATTATTCACACTTCACCAACTCTATAGATTAAATCTCATCCACAAAGTAAGCATCAATATGACCCATGCGCATTATTAATAATAATGTTATTATAATTACAATTATTATTATTAAATTATATATCTTCATTAATAGTTACTGAACTAGTCTTGACACTTGAAGTAGTGGTTAGAACATGTTTAATATTTTGTACCAAACATTATTAATAAATCTTCTTAACAATAAATTAACACAAGATCTCAAAACATCAGTTATTTTTAATTACTAGTGAAACAAAAATTGAGAGTGATGTGATATATATTATTGAGTTGACTAATTTAATTTAATTAAAAAAAATACTCAATAATTGTATATTGTACAAATGTATTTGTTTTCAAATATACAAAATGGTGTTTAGATGTCATCAATGTTGTAAATGAAATGCAATAATTTGAGGGTAGGTAAAATAGACAGTTGCAGAAGCTGACTATTAATCAATATGGTCATTTATTACTAATAAATATATATAGAAATAAATAAAAATTCAATTAGGTTAAATTTCATGCATGTTTCTCCCCTGTAATCAACATAAAACAATAACATGAGAGAGAATTGGGTTTGTTTGTTTAGACAATTGTAGATATTTTTCTTAATTATATAAAAAGTTTATTAGAAGAAAAAAATCAAATCTAATTCTTTTTTAAGATTATTATTTATTTTGTAACAATTAACATTTTTATGGTAATCATATAAAAGATAATTTTTATCATTTTTCTTACAATAAAAGCAACCAACCAAACAAGCCACAACATCTTCCACATGCCAAAACAGCTTATTTCTTTCTTTTTGTGCATGTCTATACATTCACGCAACACTGTCGGTGTTGGTAAACTTTTAAGAAAATACTAAATAAAATTTATTATTATTGTATTTTTTTTTTTCAAATTTATAACCTCATAATAATAAAAGTTTCAATCTTATATAAGTGCAACAATAATAAAATATTTTCAGCTTAAAACATTTTTTAATGAGAATTGAAGGTTCAAACTTTATTTGGACAGCTTTACTATTAGCCCATAAAACACTCAAAATTATAAAACATGAAAAAAAAATTACATAGGAAGCAAAGCACATCTGTCATTTTGTCTTGCACAATAACATTATTGAAAGTTATTACTACTGAATAAAATAAATAATAGACAACTATACATTATATAATTGATCAATCTTTAATTCCCACTTTTCTTTTTCCTTTTTCTTTATCTCTTTCCACAATTAATATGTAGATCTATGGGTTAATTAGTATTATGGCACATGGTATGAGACTATGAGTTTAATTTATCCACTGCTAACTTTAATATATGACCAACTCTTCTAGCTAAGCTAATCTATAAATATATACATTTTTCTTATAAAAAGATATCATAAATCCAATTAATATATTATATTAGCACATCACATGCTCATTTTTTTTATGGGTTTTAACTTTTATTATTTTATATGTTCAAATCCAAAAAAAAAAAATTAACCATATTTTGTAGACAAATATATTTTTACGAATGAATAAAATCAATAGGATTGATCTTTGTATAATCCGATCAATAAATCAAAATCGATGATTGAAAATTTAAATAAATCAAATTCACTAAGGTAAGGTAGTTTAAGTGATAAGAGTGATTCTTAAGAGATCAAATGTCACAAGTTTAATTTTTATTTAAAACGCCTTAAATAAAAGCAAAAATAATGAGTTTGGATCATAGTTTTAAAACCCGGCTCGGTCATCAACCCGGTGAAGAAACTAGGTCACTGAGTTACTAGTTTAATCGGTGGGTCAATTGGTTCAACTAATGTGTTTCATATCATAATAAAATAATACAAAATAGCAAAAATCCATCAATGCCACTTTAAATTGTTTTTTTAGTATGTTAAAAGCGTTATTAGTTGGTTCAGGTAGGAGGTTGAACTTGATGTGAATAAAAAAGTTTGTCATTCTTAGTGTCTAAAATTAGAAATCGTAATCTACCAACATGGAAAAACCAAAAAATGGAGAGAAGAAAATTGAGAGATAAGTGAGAAAGAAAATAAGTGATTTTTTAAAAATAAAATAAATCCACTAGGTTAACCCGGGTTGTCGGATTTTCGGTACAACCGACGGGTTAACCGAGTTTAACTAGGTTAATTGTATTTCCAATTTTTCATCAACTCAACCTGGTTTAACGATCGGTTCACCGGATTTATTGGTCCGACTTGTGGCCGGGCCGAGTTGTAAACTATGGTCTAGATGATTATGATAACTTCCACATACACACCATTTTTTTTTATAAAATAGATGTCAACGATTTAATTATGAATTTTGGGTAGAAACTAACCCTAGGTCTTCTTTGGTTTGGGTTATTTAAATAACTAAAATTTAAAAAACATTTTTTTAACTGATCTCTTTTATTACATCACTCAATTTATAAAATAAAATATTTTTAATTTAAAATTATTATTTTTTATTTTATCCTTATATATTAATATCATTATAATATTTTTACCAAAAATATTTTATTCTTCCATAAAATCACCTTCAATTAAATAAGTTATAATTTTAACCCAAAAGAATAAAACTATTTACCAATTAACACTTTAATTAAAAAAATGTAGAAACATAATGATTATTTTTTCAATATTTAAAGATGACTCTACATGAGAGAATAAAAAATTTTTTATTATTATTTTGTTAATCTAATTAATCATCTCTCACTTCCCCCCACTCGTTGACAAACAACTACAGCTAGCAAAAAGAAGAAAACTTTGAACATGTTACACAAATCTAGTAATTGAAAATCCAATTAGTTGTGATTCAACTTCTATTCATAAACATAATATTCAAAAACATAAAATAAAAAAAGTTTGATTATTTGAAATGATTAAAAGTACTATACAAAAAATGAAAAAAAATATATATAAAAATGAGTGATATTCTTCTTCCTACGTTAACACAGTGACAGTCTCCACCGCTGCTTCGCTGTGAACCAATCCCACTTTCACCACCTCATGTGTTCAGGGTCCCACCGCCAAATGCTCCGATCACACAAAATAATTTTACAGGCAGATTCATCAAACAAATCTTTCTTTCTCTCTCTCTCTCTTTCTTTCTGTCCGTTCTGTGTGACTTACGCGTTGAAGTTTAGAAATCCCCCTCTCTATCCTTTTGCCCTTTAATTATCTCTCTCTCAAAGAAGAGAGGTGAGGGAAGAAGAAGAAGAAGAAAAAACCATTTCTGCAAGGTGGGTTTCAGCCATTCTCTGAAGAAAGGAATCTAAAGTGAAACCCACCAAGGGGATTTTAGGTTCCTTAGTAAAAAATCTACATAAATGTTGTATCTTTGGACTTCCCCCATTTTGGTTTAACGAGGAGTTGTGTTTTTTGGGTTCTTCATAAGACTATTCAAGTGATTGACTAGTGAATGTGAAGAATTTCACTTTGTTTCAAGTTTAATGGCTACTAGAGGACGGCTTATTGCGGGTTCACACAACCGGAATGAGTTTGTTCTTATCAATGCTGAAGAGATTGGAAGAGTAAGTTTCTTCTTTCTTCTTTTAGAAACCCAATTGTAAAGATCTGTTATTTCATTACTCTGTTTCAGTCAAAATAGTCTAGTTCATTCATGGCGGCTTTCTTCTTGTTCATTGGCTTTCTTAAGCTATTTCTATTACATGGTAGGTAGATCTAGATTTAATTCTTATTCATTTGTTTGTGAATGGATAACAGGTAACTTCTGTGAAGGAATTAAGTGGACAGATTTGCCAGATTTGTGGTGATGAGATCGAAATTACGGTTGATGGAGAACCGTTTGTTGCTTGCAATGAATGTGCATTTCCAGTTTGTAGACCTTGTTATGAATACGAAAGGAGAGAAGGAAATCAAGCTTGCCCTCAATGTAAAACCAGATTCAAGCGCATTAAGGGTAATCGCAAAACCATATCTTCTGAAATCAAGAATGTTTTTATTTATAGTGTTGTATACCATTACATGCAAAGTTAACAGTTTCTGAGTGAAGATAGCTACTTTGTTTATTTTCAGGTAGCCCTAGAGTTGATGGGGATGAAGAAGAAGATGAATTTGATGATTTGGGTAATGAATTTGAAGATCATCAATATGCTGCAGATTCAAATCTATCTTCTCACCACCATAATTCCGGTCGTGTGGGTGCTCACAACTACTCCTCAAGAATCACCACCCCTTCAGAATTCGATTCTGCTTCTGTTAATCCAGAAATCCCTCTTCTAACCTACGGGGATGAGGTGAAATCAACGTTCTATTCTTTATTGTTCTTCGTTTTATCATTGCTGTAACTGTAATTGTTAATGGTTTTGTTTTTTGTTTGAAGGATTCTGTTATTTCAGCTGATCAACATGCTCTTATAGTCCCACCGTTTATGGGAGGTGGGGGAAAACGTGTTCATCCAGTTTCATTTCCAGATTCCTCTTCAATGTCGGCAGTTCCTCCTCGTCCCATGGATCCGAAAAAGGATTTGGCTGTTTATGGATATGGTAGTGTTGCTTGGAAGGATAGAATGGAAGAGTGGAAGAAGAAGCAGAATGGAAAACTTCAGATGGTTAAGCATGAAGGAATGATCAATCCTGAAGAAGATGAGCTTGATGATCCTCATTTACCAAAGTAATTAAACTAAATAATAGGTTTTTAATCTGGTTTTGGTTTATACTTTCATTCTTAATTTATAAATTATGATGATTTAGGATGGACGAAGGAAGGCAGCCACTTTCAAGGAAATTACCGATTCCATCGAGCAAGATCAACCCGTATAGAATGGTGATTTTACTTCGTATGGTCATTCTCGGGTTGTTCTTCGATTATCGTATTCGTCATCCCGTTAGAGATGCATATGCTCTTTGGATGGTATCAATTATTTGCGAAATATGGTTTGCTGTTTCGTGGATTTTCGATCAATTTCCTAAATGGTTCCCAATCAAACGAGAAACTTACTTGGACAGACTCTCGCTAAGGTACGAGAAAGAAGGGAAACCGTCAGAATTGGCTCCTATCGATGTATTCGTTAGTACAGTCGATCCCATGAAAGAGCCGCCTCTCATTACTGCAAACACGGTTCTTTCGATCCTAGCTGTTGATTATCCTGTTGATAAAGTAGCTTGCTATGTATCCGATGATGGTGCAGCCATGTTGACATTTGAAGCGCTCTCGGAAACCTCGGAATTCGCTAGGAAATGGGTCCCGTTCTGTAAGAAGTTTAGCATTGAGCCTCGTGCTCCCGAGTGGTATTTTGCTCAGAAACTCGACTATCTCAAGGATAAAGTTCACCCTGCATTTGTTCGTGAACGACGCTCGATGAAGGTATTATTATTTTTTTGAAAAAGTTTGACTATTTCTCATTAATCCACAACACCTTGAAGGTGACAATTGTGGGGAAAACGGTATGTCATGTGTTGTCACAAGTTTAAACAAGCAAAGAATAAAAAAAACATCAAGAAAAACACAACCATCGGTCACATTTTACCGTTTGAGATAATTGTGTGATTTGTTTATATAATATTCAAATCGTTTGTTTGTTTTGTAGAGAGAATACGAAGAGTTTAAGATTCGAATCAATAGCTTGGTTGCCATGGCTCAGAAGGTTCCGGAAGATGGTTGGACAATGCAGGATGGTACTCCATGGCCGGGAAACAATGTTCGAGATCATCCCGGAATGATACAGGTGAAAATTTAGAGCTTGTTTGATGAATAATATTTTAAAATGTTACACAAAAATAATGGTATTTTAGTTGTTGATTTAAATGATAGAGTGATCGATGAGAATTGGTTTAACATTGGCTTCTTTTAATCAATAGGTGTTTCTCGGGCACAATGGTGTTCGTGACGTTGAAGGAAACGAATTGCCCCAACTTATTTACGTTTCCCGTGAAAAAAGGCCAGGATTTGATCACCATAAGAAAGCCGGAGCCATGAATGCCCTTGTAAGCTCTCAAGATGTCTACTTCTTCTTTTTTGTTTCTATTGCATTATGACTCTTTTTAGAACAATAACAAGTTGTTGGACCCATTTCCATGTCTAATTCTCTTCCAAATTTCACAAATGTGGATTTAAAAATATTTGAAAAGAGCTTTTTTGTTTGGTTCTCAGAATCTTAGACTCCTCAATATTGTTCCATTCTGTAAGGGTACTATTAATCTTATATCAAACGTTGTTATTTTTGGTTGATGTTATTCAGATACGAGTATCGGCTGTCATATCAAACGCACCTTATGTGCTGAATGTGGATTGTGATCACTATATCAACAACAGCAAAGCGTTAAGGGAATCCATGTGTTTCATGATGGATCCAACCTCCGGAAAGAAGATATGTTACGTTCAGTTTCCTCAACGATTCGACGGCATTGATCGTCACGATCGATACTCTAATCGCAACGTCGTGTTCTTCGATGTATGTGAAGCAATAACTTTCTCATCTTGTGGACACCAAATTGGAATTTTAATTTTCATTATTTTTTTTACTAACTTAATTTGCAACAGATTAACATGAAAGGGCTGGATGGGATTCAAGGGCCAATTTATGTTGGAACTGGTTGTGTCTTTCGGAGACAAGCACTTTATGGCTACGATGCTCCTAAGAAGAAGAAGCCACCGGCAAGGTCTTGCAATTGTTTGCCCAAGTGGTGCTGCTGCTGCTTGTCTAGTCTTAGAAGGAAGGGTAAAAAAGGGAAAACGGGTGATGTTAAGAAGACAACGTCAACGACTACGACGGCGATGATAACTGCGAAGAGCAAGGATTCTTCGACGCAGATTCATGCGATTGAAAATATCGAGGGAAGCGATAAAGGTGAAGATTCAATCATACAAATGTTACCTTGTTTGATCTTGAGATTTTTATGGGGTTATTTGAAAATATCCTGCTCTAAGGAATAAACTGGTCTTATATTTTTCTTGTTTTATTTGAATTTCAGGGATTGATAATATTGAGAAGGCACCTCTAGTTCCTTGGATAAAACTAGAGAAAAAATTTGGACAATCACCCGTTTTCATTGCGTCGGCGCTTCTCGAGGAAGGCGGAGTTCCGACTGGAAAGTCTTCGGCTTCACTCTTGAAAGAAGCTATACATGTTATTAGTTGTGGTTACGAGGATAAAACAGAATGGGGCAAAGAGGTAACAAAAAAATAATAATAATTCATCCCAGTTTTTATATTTCCATTTGTTTATTTTTGTTTTAATTTTCCATTTAGGTTGGTTGGATTTATGGTTCGGTTACTGAGGATATTTTAACGGGATTCAAGATGCATTGCCACGGTTGGCGATCTGTTTACTGTATGCCTAAAAGGCCTGCTTTTAAAGGATCCGCTCCAATCAATCTTTCGGATCGTCTCCATCAAGTTCTTCGATGGGCTCTCGGATCTGTTGAAATTTTACTAAGTAGGCATTGTCCTATATGGTACGGGTATGGATGTGGATTGAAACCGCTTGAACGGTTTTCATATGTCAACTCAATTGTCTATCCTTTGACGTCTGTTCCTTTGCTCGCATATTGTACCTTACCCGCTGTCTGTCTCCTCACCGGCAAGTTCATCGTTCCTGAGGTACGTTTTCCAAAAGATGTTTTCTATTTGAGTTAAAATGTTATAAAAATAAAGTAAGACATTATTGTTCGATCTAGGTTATATTATAGATATAATTTCAAATAACCCATTATCCTCTTTATCAGTTCTATTATGAATCACATTGTTCAAATCTTCAACTAAAAAATTATAATATTCTTGATTATTTAAAACTAAATACTTTTCACTATATTTACAACCCTAATGTTTTTTTTTATCCAAATGACCCGAGGGTTATTGGGATAACCATTAGGTTATTGACAATAACTTTATTGGGTATAAGTTATTTAGAAATTATTTGGTAAAAAGATATTTTGAGTATAAATATATAAAATGAAAAAAACACATACCTATACATTAAATAAATAGAGAATATTTTGATAATTTGTTGATAATTTTTAATAACCTACCATCTCGATGGTTATTATTATATTTTAATTGATAATTCGAATCAATAGATCTTGATGCAAACTAGCCCAAAGCTGAAGTTTTCTTGGTAATAACTAACTTCCAATTTTGTTGTCTTATCAAACTCGACAGATTAGTAACTACGCCAGTATTATATTCATGGCCATGTTTATATCAATTGCTGTGACTGGCATAATGGAGATGCAATGGGGAGGTGTGACAATCGACGATTGGTGGAGGAACGAGCAGTTCTGGGTTATTGGTGGTGTCTCTTCACATCTTTTCGCGTTATTTCAAGGTCTACTAAAGGTTCTTGCTGGAGTCAACACGAACTTTACAGTTACATCAAAAGGAGGTGACGATGGGGAATTCTCAGAGCTTTACCTCTTTAAATGGACAACATTGTTGATCCCACCTATGACTTTGTTGATCATAAACATTGTCGGAGTTGTGGTTGGGGTGTCGGATGCAATCAATAACGGGTACGAATCATGGGGACCACTATTCGGGAGATTGTTCTTTGCTTTGTGGGTTATCGTCCATCTTTACCCCTTCTTAAAGGGGTGGATGGGTAAACAGAATAAGATTCCAACCATTATTATCGTGTGGTCAATCCTTTTGGCATCTATCTTAACCTTATTGTGGGTTAGGATTAATCCGTTTGTATCGAGAGATGGTCTTGTACTTGAAGTATGTGGGATGAATTGTGACTGAAGACCGACGATACTACGATGAGAAAAAGATTTGGTTTTTGGTGGATGCTTCGGGTGTGTATGGTTGACACGCAGTGTAGATAAAAAAAGGAGGAAACATTTATATTTGTTCTGCAAAGTTTTTTATTTTTTTTGGTTTGATTCTTTGGAATAGTTTGTGAGTGGTTTTGAGATAGAGACAATTTTCTTCTTAGACATTTGTTCCCTTGTCTCAATAAGTTAAAGGGATGAATGTGTTGTACTTGTTCAAGTTGTTCTTTGTTATTTATATCTATCAATCAATCCATTTCAATGGAATGTTTAATGGTCAATCTCAATAAGATACTCATTGAAATATATATTTGATTTTTATTATCACAATCACTTGTCACAATGTTTAGTTGTTCGTTTTGGATTATTCAAATAATTAAAAAAAAATATATAACATCATTTTACTATCCTCTTATTAATTAAATTAATTTATTAATTAAAATATTAAAATACTTTATTTTTTAAATTATTGTTTCTTTTACGTCTTTTTATCAAAAATAAATAAATATATATATTCTTACATTCTCAAAATTATCGCTGATAAAATAATTTAAACCTAAACAAAGCCTTACAAGATATTCAATGAAATAGATTCATTTGTCACCATTTTCACTTTTAAGGACATCTAACAAAAAATAGGTCTAGCATAGTTTTTGTCCCTTGATCATTTGTATGTAAAGCGATAGATAACCAAGCCTCCGTTTGGTTGGAGGTATAGCACTGTTTATATAGCATAATAATATGTACAATACATTTAATTAGTTGTTTGGTTAAAAATTATATATTTACAGTATTTATAATCATTATAAATTATACCTCATATGCCGTATAATATGTATAATATGCTGTATAAATTAGTAACTGATAGCACTAGGTATAAGGTTTACTAATTTTATTCTTCCATATTTAGCTTACATATAAATTTCCATTTATAATTATATACTCAACATTTCTGATTTTTAGTCATATTTTTCATTCTCTCTTAATTGCTTATCAAGTTCTTCTACTCCTTAACTGCAAATCCTCTTTAGTCCTTATCAAAAAAAAATCCTTCAACCTAAACTACAAATCTTCTTTAATCCTTATAAGTTCTTCTTCTCCTTCAACCTAAACTGCAAATCCTCTTTAATCCTTATCATGTTCTTCTTCTCATTTAACCTAAGCGACAAATCCCGGTGAAAAATGGGATTTCTACTCGACCATTTAGAAAAGTCTCTAGTGATTTTGGCTTTGTATATATAGGTCAAGATTGAAGGATTTCCGTTGTTTCCTTATTTAGTAAAGATGGGTGTTTTAGCTTCTGGCCACACTTTGTGGTCCGAAGAGAAGAAGAGAAAATCATATATAAATTATTTTAAAATATTTATACGATAATCAAATATAATTTTTAATAGTTTAAATATAATTAATAATAAAAACTAAAATAAGATAAATATTAAATTAATAATTAAAATAGTTTATATAAATATAAGGGTAAAATAGTCTTTTATTTCTTTTCTTATTCCACCAACCAAACACAAAATTATAAAATATATACAATTTATACCTATATTGAATTTTCAACAATACACATATAACCTATATAATTTATACATCTTAATACCCCATATAATTTATACCCTTATAACTTGTACCAATATAACTAATACTTCCTACCAAACGATGCCCAAGAGTAATAGTTTAGAAAATGAATACTAAGAGTGGATCGTGTTAACTTTTTAGTACATTTTCGATTAACTTAACTATTAAGTCTTCAATTTATTCTATCTTTTTTGTTTTTGTGAGAATCATTCGAATAGTTTATCGGTTTAGTTTCATTTTACTGATTTATCGATTAACCGATTTTAACGGTTCCGGTTAAACCGATTTTTACCGGTTAAACGATCGATTTTCGGTTGAATTATATTTCTACCGATTTTAATTATATATTTATATTTTATAATTTATATTAGTTATTTTTGTAAATATTATAATATTTAATTATTTATATATATTAGTCATTTTAATTTTTAAATTAAATTTTGTATAGAATTATTTTATAAAAAGAAAATATAATTATATAAAATTATAAAATAAATAAATAAAAAGCAACTAAAATAGTTTAATTGAGATATGTAAAATTATTTTTATAATATTAAAATAATTTAAAATTATATTATGATAAAATTCTTGACAAAAATTGAATTATCAGTTCTGGTACTCAAAACCATAAAAATCGATACGGTTGGTTGATCGGTTCGTAAAATAAAGAGGAAAATCGAACTTAACCGAAACCAGTTAATAATTGATTTATTTAACTTTTTATTTGAGTGAATAAAATTTATGTTTCATAAGTGTGAATTTATCATAATAATTTGTGTTTTTCTTCCTAATCTACTTCTTTTTTAACATTTTTTTAAATTGAGGTTGAATTTGGATGAGAAATTATAAATTTATATTTAACAATTTTATTTATTTATTTATTTCTAATTGACATTTTATTATCCTTACAAATGGGCCAATTACCTTTGTAAATTTGTGATCAAGTTATATATAGAATCTCGGCCCATTTGTCATTGGGTGTTCTTCTGCTGGGCTCATCAAATCTAGGTTATACTCAATTAGAACAAACTTCCTAAAATCTCACTATATCAATCGCAGCCATTAGGGTTTACTTATCATCCTCATTCCTCAGTCGACGACGCCCTCACGCAGTAAGGCAGCTCAAGGTACATTTCTTCTATCTCCATTTCCTTGTAATGTTGTATTCAGTTTCTGATGCTTAGACTTATGGTGATGAAACTTATTGACTGAAATGAATGTGCCTTTGAATGATTGATATGAATAATGTATTGATTTGTTCTGTGTTTTATGATCTTGAAGGATGTCGCACAGGAAGTTCGAGCACCCCAGACATGGGTCTCTTGGGTTTCTCCCAAGGAAGAGGGCTAACCGTCAAAGGGGAAAGGGTATGTTCTCTTTGTTTATAACTAGAATCTCATATACCAATTCATCTTCTTAGAAATGAACAGAGGTAAAGATTAATCTTTTCGAACTTTCAACTCTTTAACTCTTACAGTGAAGGCTTTCCCCAAGGATGATCCATCAAAGCCATGTAGGCTTACTGGGTTCCTAGGTTACAAGGCTGGTATGACCCACATTGTTAGGGAGGTCGAGAAACCTGGATCAAGTAAGAAATTGATAGTTTTTTTTGGGTTTGAATTTGTTATGTTGTAATGAATTAGCTAAATCTGATATGTGATGTTATGTTTATGTTAGAGCTTCACAAGAAGGAGACTTGCGAGGCTGTGACTATAATTGAGGTTCCACCAATGGTAATTGTTGGAGTTGTTGGTTATGTGAAAACCCCACGTGGTCTGAGGTCTTTGAACACTGTCTGGGCTCAGCATTTGAGTGAGGAGATTAGAAGAAGATTCTACAAAAACTGGTGCAAGTCAAAGAAGAAGGCTTTCACTAAATATTCAAAGAAGTATGAATCTGATGAAGGGAAGAAAGACATTGCAACTCAGTTGGAAAAGTTGAAGAAATATTCAACTGTTATCAGAGTCATAGCCCATACTCAGGTTCTTAAAATTTTCTTAAGATCTATTTAGCAAGATGAATATATGAATTATGAAGACTGATAGCTTTAATTTGCCTTTTTGTTTCAGATTAGGAAAATGAAGGGTCTAAAGCAGAAGAAGGCTCATATGATGGAGATCCAAGTAAATGGTGGATCAATTGCAGAGAAAGTTGACTTTGCCTACAGTTTCTTCGAGAAACAGGTTCCAGTTGATGCTGTTTTCCAGAAAGATGAGATGATTGATATCATTGGAGTTACAAAGGGTAAGGGTTATGAAGGTGTGGTCACTCGTTGGGGTGTGTCTCGTCTTCCTCGAAAGACCCATAGAGGTTTGAGGAAGGTAGCTTGTATTGGTGCATGGCATCCTGCCCGTGTCTCCTTTACAGTTGCCAGGGCTGGTCAAAACGGTTATCATCATAGAACTGAGTTGAACAAGAAGATTTACAGGCTTGGAAAGGCTGGAACTGAAACTCACACTGCTGATACTGAGTTTGACAGGTTAGTTTTCTCTTAATATTGGATAATGGTTTTTTGTTTTACAGATGGATGAGTTTTATCTAAATTCCATTTTATTATATGATGATAATAGGACTGAGAAAGATGTTACACCGATGGGTGGTTTCCCTCATTATGGTGTGGTGAAGGACGACTTTTTGATGATTAAAGGATGCTGTGTTGGGCCGAAGAAGAGGGTTGTTACTCTTCGTCAGTCCCTGCTTACACAAACTTCACGTTTGGCTCTTGAAGAGATTAAGCTTAAGTTTATCGATACATCTTCCAAGTTTGGACATGGAAGGTTCCAAACAACAGAGGAGAAGCAGAAGTTTTATGGAAGACTCAAGGCTTAGTGATGATAATGATATTTTGATGACTGAAGTGGCCTTTCTTTTTCATGTATTTTAGTTTTTTATGCCTTGTTTGACTTTATTCTGGGCTGCATTTCTGGATTCTTACACCGATTTTGTTCTTGGTTTTGGTCATGAATATTAGTTTTCTCTGTTTAATCAGACAGAATTGTGTCGGTATTGAATGGCTATTTATATTTCTTTGTTGTTGGTATCATCAAATCATAGTATTGACTTAATTTTTTAAATGTTTTGGATTTTATTTTTGGTTTGTTTTAAAATTAGGTTTTAATTTAGGAAAAGGTTAACGATACTGTCATTTTAATTAAGTTATTTTAAATAATCTTTTTTATTTGCTTGTTTTCCCCTAAGTAAGGACAAGAAATGATTTTGGGGCTGGTTAACACTAGTATATATATTGTTTTATAAATTAAAATATTTTAGTATTTTAATTAAGTATAGTTGTGTATAGTAAATATATGAAATTCTTGTATACAAAACGCTCAAAACATTCACTCCTCCCTCCATTTCCTCACTTAGTTTTTGTGTTTTAGTTTGATTATTCAGTTTCAAGTGCAGATATTTTTTTTAATTAGTTGATTATGTTAAATTTATCTTACTCTTCACTTGTTCTAAGTAATGGGTCAGTGTTGTTTGACAATTTATTTAGTAGTGGATTAGTGTGTTAATCTCTTTAATAGTTAACTAGAATTAATATTTTGTAGGACATCAATTATTTGATGAAGTATTTAAGATCATTTTTTATTAATATTATTATTATAAGTTAGAATAGACTTTTGATTAATACTTTGTACCATTTGTATCAAGAGAGAATCACCTCTCTAGGGTTTGATTTGTAATCGAAAAGGGTGGAGTAAGACGCATTCGATTCATGGACGAAAAAAACGTGAAATAAGACGCATTTAATTCACAAGGATGGACAAAAAAACGACAACAACCTTGCTAGGTTACCCACCTTCATTGGTCAGCACTAAGACCACTAGAGTGAATTGTCGGAAAATTTGCTATGGCAAAGGGATGTGGCATCTAATCGAGAAAAATGTGAAAGAACACGCATGAGCGGACTGTTTAAGCGAAACTCAAATAGAAGAACTAAAGACCAAAGATTGCAAAGTGAAACACGTCCTCTACCTAACAATCGACAAAGTTACTTTAGAACAAATCTTTGATCGCAGTTCAACTAAGATTGTTTGTGAGTCTTTAAAGAGAAAATTTGGGGGCAACGAGAGGGTCAAGAGATCTCTGTTCAACACTCTAAAACGCGAATTTAAAATCCTAGAGACGAAGAAGAGTGAAACAATTAAGGAATATTTCGCGAGGGTTACGACTGTAGCAAACCAGATGAGAAACAACGGAGAAACAATGTTGGACACCATTATCGTAGAAAAAATCCCAAGAACCTTAATTGAAAGGTTTACCTACGTTGTGGTTTCGATAGAAGAGGTAAGAGATGTCAGAACTATGTCAGTCGATGAACTACAAAACTCATTTGCTGTACACGAGCAGAAATTAAGTCCATCGAAAAAGAAGAAAATCAGGCCTTGAGAATGTCTATTTCTCTTAATGGAATAATAAGAGGTAAAGGGTTGGATAGAGGAAGAGGCGGAAGAGAATGACATTTGACAAGTCACATTTGAATGTTTCAAGTACAAAATGTTGGGACATTTTTAGATTGAATGTTCTGAGTGGGACAAGACAATTATGCGGTAGAGGATGAATAAAATAAGTTCTACTTATGACTAATGTTGAATTAGAGGTTCCAAACAGCAGCTCCACCAAAGTACAAGCAGAGCTCAAAAGTAATTATTGGTTTCTAGACTTAGACTGCTCAAATCACAAGTGTGGGGAACTACATTGGTTCACACATTTGGATACTAAGTTTAATCACTATGTAAAAATGGGAAATGACATGAAAATTGTTGTATTGGGAAAATGAAGCATCCAAATTAAAGGGGATGACATTAAACAATTGATTGAAGATGTTTATTATGTTCTGGAGCTGAAATGTAACCTCTTGAGTATGAGTCAGTTACAACATAAAGGTATATGACTTCTTCTGCTAGACGATGAAGGCAAAATCTATTATCCGAGAAGTGGATTAATAATGACCACAAAAATAAACTCAAATATACTTTTTAAAATCAATGCTGAGAATATAACACTTCAAAAGAAAGCCAAAGTAATAAAAAAGTAGTCTCTACAACTACATGTCTTTAAACTATTTCTGATGAGAAATCTCAGTTATGATACTGTAGAATGTGACATCTTAATTATTAGAGTCTACAAAATATGCATTTTTAAAATATGATAAAAGGATTTCTTTAATCACCACTCCTGAAGACACTTGCTATACTACCTGATTGGAAAGCAACATATGAAAAACCAGTAAAAAAAATATAAGTGGAGAGCCACAAAGAAACTGCAGTTAATTCACTCAAATCTTTGTGGTCCTATTATTCCAGCCTCTAGTGGAGGAAAAATGTACTTACTAATTTTTATTGATGATTACAACAGAAAAATATGGGCCTATATATGTGAAAAATCTGTTTTTTTTGAGAAATTTAAGAACTTCAAATTAATGGTTGAAAATGAGAGTGAACTACAACTAACTTGCCTTCATACCGATAGAGGTGAGGAATTTACCACCAAAGAGTTCAACCAGTTTTGTGAAGAATTAAGAGACAATTAACTGTAACATTCACTCCTCAATAAAATGGAGTTCCAAAAAAAAATAGGACAATAATGAACTCTACAAGGAGCGTGTTGGCTAGTAGAGAAATACCTAATTTTTTTTGGGTAGAAGCAACTGACTGATGTGAATACCTAATGAACAGAACAGAAGTCACACTTCCGTAGTATATAAATTGACTCCAAAATAAGTATGGAGCAACATAATACATTGTAAGTCACTTGAACGTTTTTGGTTGCATAGCTAATACCTTAGTTCCTGTACAAAAAAGACATAAATTTGATGATTAGAGTCATATTTGCATATTTTTTGAGTAGAGAATCTAAGGCATATAAACTCTATGATCCAGTGTTAAGAAAGATCATTGTGAGCAAATATGTGATATTCGAAAAAAGAAAATGGTAGGAATGTAAAAATAAATGTCTGAATATATTGTAGAAAATGAAGAGGAGTTAGAATCTTACAACTCATCATCTGAAAAAATAACAACAAATCAACCTAGTCTGTTTCCAGCTCCTCTCAAGAAACAACAACAATTCAACCTCCTCAACTTACTGTCCAATCTGTAAAAATTAGAAGCCCCTTCCCCTTAATGACACAAAATTATGTATTTATTGAAGACTCATCAAAAAAGAGGGATGAAATGATGTGGCTTAACTTATTACTCTTGATCCTGTCACTTATGAAAAAGATGCACTCAATAGAAAGTGAAAAGAAGCAATGAACCAAGAAATATCATCCATCGAGAGAAATAATATATGAAAGCTAGTGAAGCTTCCAATTAAGGCAAACAAATATTGAAGAGAAGTGGGTTTTAAAAACTAAATTCAATGAGAATAGAGAAGTTGATAAACATAAGGCCAAATTAGTTGTTAAAGGGTACACACAAATTATGGCATTGACTATAACAAAGTATTTGCTCATGTAGCTCTCTGAGATATTATTTGTATGATCATTGCAATAGCTGCTCAACAAATGAGGAATCTATATCAAATGGACGTGAAGAGTGCATTCTTCACAGAAAACTACTTGAGGAAGTATTTATTGACCAACCCAAGAGATTTGAGAAAAAGAGGGAGGACAAAGTTTATAGACTAGAAAAAAACTTTGTATGGATTAAAACAAGCTCCAGAGAATTGTTCAGCAGAATTGAAGCTTATTTCATCTGAACCAACTTTGTTTGTTAAATTAATTGCAAAAAGAAAAGTAATGATTGCTAGCTTATATGTTGATGATTTAGTTTTAACAGGAAGCAATGAGCAAATGATTGATGTATTCAAGAAAAAACTGTGATGTAATATTTTGAGATGACAGACCTTGAATTGATGCAATTTTTTCTAGGAGTTGAGGTAAAGTAAGATATCAATGGGACTTTCATAAGACAAAAGAAATATACAAGTGAGATTTTGGAAAGATTTGAATTAACTGGTTGTAATCCTATCCAAAATCCAGTTATTTATGGAGCTAAATTTAATAAGGATAAAAGTGGAAATAACGTTGATTCAACAAGATACCAACAAATGGTTGGTAACCGATGTATCTCACAATCACTAGACTATACTTGATGTTTGTAGTAAGAATAACAAGTAAGTACATGGAGTCACCCATTGAGTTGCATTTGAATCTTGTAAAAAGGATACTCAAGTATATAAGTGAGACCGTTGGATTAGGTGTATTATATGAAAAGGGAAAACAAAGAGAACTTGTTGGGTATACCGACAGTGACTACGATAGAGATTTTGATAATTATAGAAGCACATCTGGGTATATTTTTATGATAAGAGGAGGAGCTATATCATGGTCATTTAGAAAATAACAAATTGTTACACTTTTCTCTACTTAAGCTGAATTAGTGGCAACCACTTCTGTAGTATGTCAAGTACAATGGATGAGAAAAATTCTGCAAAAACTCTATTAATCACAAATCAAATGGATTACAGTTTTTTTGAAAATATTTTCACTATAAAAATTGTCTAAAAATGTTGTTTTGCATGGAAATAACAAACACATTAACACTCGTTATCACTTTATCAGAGATTTATCCAATGAGAGCTTAATAAATTTTGTTCATTGTAAAACTGAAGAACTGTTGGCTGATATTATGACAAATGTCTTGAGATTTGAGACTTGTAAAGATTTGAGAAGTTTGATTGGTGTCACTAAAGTTAATTTAAATTGAAATACAATCTAGTTAAGGAAGAAATTTGTTAGAATATGTTTGAATAAAATGTTAGTCTAATTATGTAGTTCCAAGTGCACATGTTTAACACATATTTTTTTTAATTAGTTGATTATGTTAAGTTTAATACTCTAGGTAGTGGGTTAATGTTTGACAATTTATTTAGTAGTGGGTCAGTGTTTGACAATTTATTTAGTGTTGAAAATGAACAATTGGGCATAAAATTAATTGGCTGAAAAAAGTGGAAGGGGTGCAAATCAAGGTCCCGATTTGTAAATTGAGAAAAGTCCTTCCACATACCTTGATAATAAATGTGGAAGACAAAAAAGTTCTTCCACATACCTTGGTAATGAATGTGGAAGGCATTGGACTTTCCACATGCCCAATACCTTTGGATTACCAACTTCCCTCTTGGAGACCTATAAATAGGTGAGTCCAAACATTGTGAAAAACACCAATTTGAAAGAACATCCATCTCGTTCTATCTCATATATTCTCTTTATTTTTCAATTCTCTCGGTCCTTATCGGTATTGATTTTCAGGTATATATTCAGTTCGCCTGAGTAATAATTTTGTGCTAAGTAATTACCAGGTTTCCCCATTGTATCCTGGGAAATAGGCGTTAGTTTAAATCCTCGAAGCACAACTGGAGAGGACGAATTTGTTTTAGAAAACTATACTTTGTATAGGCCTCAGTTTGGAATTTTCTGTTCACGTTTTGAGTTTATTGACATAGTGATCAAACAATATTAAAACAAATTCATTTTCTTCTACTCATTACATGTTATTGATTTTCAGTTATGGCTACTAAACCAAATGATGTTAGCATTCAAGAGGAAACTAATATCGTCGCACATTTTGTTGTGATTCCTACGCATAACACCCATGGTGAAAAACCAGAAAAGTTCTCTAGTGTGGATTTCAAGAGGTGGAAACAAAAGATGTTGTTCTATTTGATGACTCTAAACTTGGTTAGATTTCTCATTGTGGATTCTCCTAGGCTCCAAGAGGAAGAGGGTGAGAGCAGTGTTGAGTTCGTTAGTGTGTTAAATGCATGGAAACATTCTGATTTTCTATGCTGAAATTACGTATTGAATGGACTAGCCGATTCATTGTACAATGTGTACTATGAATGGAAGATAACTAAACAACTATGGATCTCCCTCGATAAGAAATATAAAACCGAGGATGCTGGAGCCAAGAAATTTCTTGTGAACCGCTTCCTTGATTTTAAGATGGTGGATTCTAAATCTTTTATGAGCCAAACTCAATAAATCCAAGTGATTCTTCATAAGATTCACGCCGAGGGAATGACTCTAAGTGAGTCTTTTCAGGTAGCTACTATTATTGAGAATCTACCACATAGATTGAGTAATTTTAAGAATTACTTGAAACATAAGCACAAGGAAATGAATTTATTGTTAGACTTCGTATCGATGAAGATAACAAGAGTTTTGAGAAAAAAATAATTTCTCCATATTGGTGCTAAGGCAAATGTTTTTTAGCATGGTCAAAGCTCTAAAAGGAGAAATTTTAATCCTGCCAGTAAAAGGACAAAACTCGAACCAAGGGCAGACATTTAAAATAGGAAATTCTTAGAGAAATACTACAATTGTAATGGTACTAGCCACAAGACACCCGAATGTAAGAAACCAAAGAAAATTCGGTAAGTAAATATGGTGGAGAACATATTTCAAGAGGTTTTAAATATGAATCTCTGTGCTATTATTTCTGAAATCAATCTTGTTGGATCTAATCCAAGGGAGTAGTAGTTTGATACCGGAGCCTCATGTCTGTACTGACAAAGAAATGTTTGTAACTCTTGATGAATCAGTTAATCAATCAATTAATGGTGAAAAGTTTTTTATGGGAATTCTGCTACCCCAAATATCAAGGGATAAGAGAAAGTATTTTTAAAGATGACTTCAGGGAAAGAGCTAACTCTCAACAATGTGTTGTATGTGACAGAGGTGCGAAAGAATCTTGTGTCTGGTTCACTTTTGAGCCATCATGGTTTCGCATGGTTATCGAGTCAGATAAAATTGTTTTGTCTAAGATTGAAATGTTTGTAGGGAAAGGTTATGTAAGCAATGATTTGTTCAAACTAAGTGTAATGACGATTGATTAAGTCTACTATGAATAAAATAAGATATTATACTTACTTATTTGAATCTTCAAATTTGTGGCATAGTAGACTTGTACATGTTAATTATGATACTATTCGTAAATTAATTAACTTGAAATCCATTCCCACATTCCAAATTGATAAATAACACAAATGTGAAGCATATGTTGAGAAAAAACTCACGAGATCATCTTTTCAATCTAATGAAAGAAATTGTGAATCGCTTGATGTTATTCACACTGATTTATGCGATCTAAAGGGAGTGCAAACACATAGTGGAAATAAATATTTTAGTACTTTTATTGATGATAGTACAAGATACTGTTATGTATATATCTTCTCAAAAGTAAAATTAAGACGAGGCAATTGGAAAATTTATCCACTACAAAAATAAAGTTGAAAATCAACTTAATAAGAAAATCAAAGTATTAAGAAGTGATCGTGGGGATGAATATGGATCACCATTTGCTGAGTTATGTGCTTAACATGGTATTAAACATGAAATAATTGTCCCTTATTCTCCTCAACAAAATGGTATTGCAGAGAGAAAAAATCATACATTGAAAGAAATGATGAATGCATTGTTGCTTAGTTTTGGTTTGGTTTGTCACAAAACATATGGGCAAAAGCTGTTCTAACAACTAATTACCTTTTAAATAAGGTATCCGTAAGAAATTAGACAAAAGTCCATATGAATTATGGAAAGGAAGAACCCCTTCTTATTAATACTTGCGAGTGTGGGGTGTCTTTCTAAGGTAGTAGTACCTACACCGAAAAGGTAAAGATTGGACAAAAAAACTATTGCTTGCATTTTTATTTTATATGCTCAAAACAGTAGTGCGTATCACTTCCTTGTAAATGATTCTCAAATTTCTGATCTTCATAAGAATACAATAATGGAATCAAGAAATGCATTGTTCTTTGAACATGTCCGTGCAAATCTGCATGTGAACGGAGTTCATCCAAGAGAACTATCGAGACTTTGAAACAAGAAATCAATAATGAGATTGAACACGATGATGAACATGAGGTTGAACCCAGACATAAAAATAGTTAGAATTGAAAATTTCATTGGTCCAGATTTCATCACTTTAATGATAGAAAGTGAACCTCAAAGCTTTCAAGAAGCTATGAAATCCTTTGAGGGACATCAATGGAAAGAGGCTATAAATTTTGAAATAGACTCCATTTTGCAAAATCATACATGGAACGGATGGATCTTCCTCCAGGTAGTAAAGCACTAACTTATAAGTGGATTTTCAAAAATAAAATGAAGTTAGATGGAACTGTTGACAAATATAAATCCAAACTAGTCATTAAGGGCTACCATCAACATGAAAAGTTTGATTATTTTGACATGTACTCTCTTGTGTCGAGAATAACTTCTATCGATGTGACACAATTGCCGCTTTGCAAAATCTTGAAGTACACCAAATTGATGTAAAAATCGCTTTTCTAAATGGAGATTTAGAAGAAGAAATTTACATGGAACAACTCGAAGGGTTTTCTGCACCTGAGCAGGATAACAAGGTTTGTAAGTTAGTGAAGTATTTGTATGACTTGAAACAAGCACCAAAATAATGGCATGAAAAATTTGATAAATTAATGTTAGAAAGTAGATTTAAGGTCAATGAATGTGACAAATGTATTTGCGTTAAACAAATGTATTTGCGTTAAGAGAATAGAAAATGGTTATGTCATTTTGTGTCTTTACGTAGATGACATGCTAATTATTGATAGTAATGATTGAATATGATTAAATCTATTAAGGCACTTTTGAACTAATTTGACATGAAAGATATGGGTTTAACTGATGCCATCATTGGAATTAAAATATATCGAACTTTGAAAGGATTAGTTCCGAGTCAGTCTCACTATATAGACAAAATGCTTGAGAAATTTAATAAGGATGATTTTGGGTTTGCTAAATCTCCGATAGACTTAAGCCAACATTTGTCAAAAAAGTTCGAGGTGAGTGTGTCTCCCAGTTAGAATACTCTTGAATCATTGGAGGTCTGATGTACTTAACGAGTTGTACACGACCACCCATAACTTATGTAGTGAGCAAATTAAGCAGATTCACAAGCAATCCATGTGTTGATCACTAGAAAGCAATTGTTAGATTGCTAAGTTACTTGAGGTACACTCGTGACTATGAACTACACTATACCAGATATCCATCTGTTATTGAAGGATATAATGATGCTAATTGGATATCTGATATTAAAGATTTAAAATCAACAAGTAGATTTATATTCACTCTAGGAGGTGCAACAGTTGCTTGGAAATCGTCTAAATAAACTATAATAGTCAGATCCACGATGTAATATGAATTTATTACTCTCAATAAATCGTCTTATCTTTGAAGATGTTCCTAATTGGGTAAAACCAGTGTCAGTTATTTGTATACACTATGATAATCAATCTGCAATTGGAAAAGCACAAAACAATGTGTATAATGATAAGTCTAGACATATACATTGTAGACACAATATCATTAGACAACTTCTCTCAACTGGGGTTATCTCTATTGATTACGTGAGGTCAAATGATAACATAGAGGATTCATTAACTAAAGGGTTAAACATAGAGTTAGTTGCGAAATCATCAAAATGATTGAAACTAAAGCCTATAGGATAAATTAGTGCGAAGAAAAACCCAACTTACGCTGACTAGAGATCCCAAGAACTAGGTTCAATGGGTCAACCTAATTGCACTAGTTTGAAAGATCACAGTGAGAATTTTACCCTAACCTATTCCTATCTTAAACCGTGAATACTGAGGATAAGCTCATAACTTTTAATGATTCTGGTAAAAGTAACATAGAATCACCTATGTAAAGAGAAATGAGGCCGCTTTGAAGGAATTGTATGCTTATACAACCAAGCGTGTGTTCATGGCCAAAACGAACACAATTTAGAGAACTGAATTGTATTAGGAAGAGTCTTGTGTGAAGTATACTTTAATTTACGTAAATGAATGTACAGTTCAAGGACATCAAGTTTACTGTCAACCAGTGAATTAATATGCTCTCACAAGGAAATGTTCAAAGGTTAATACCTACATATTATATGTAGGATTCAACTAACTTCATTATCGATATCTTCATTCATTTCGTTCATCGATATCTTCATTCATTTCGTTCATTTCCATCCATGTGGGGATTGTTGGAATTAATTGGGCATAAAATTAGTTGGCTAGAAAAGTGGAGGGGATACAAATCAAGGGCTAAATTTGCAAATTGAGAAAAGTCCTTACATATACCTTGGTAATAAATGTGGAAGGTAGAAAAGTCTTTCCACATACCTTGATAATGAATGTGAAAGGCAATGAGCTTTTTACATTCCCAAGACTTTTGGATTACCAACTGCCCCTCTTGGAGGCTATAAATAGGTGAGTCCAAACATTGTGAAAAACACCCATTTGAAAGAACATCCCTCTCGTTCTATCTCATATATTTTCTTTGTTTTTCATCCTCGAGGTCTTTATCGGTATTAATTTTTAAGTATATATTCAGTTCACATGAGTAATACTTTTTTGTTAAGTAATTATTGGATTTCTCCGTTGTATCGCACAACGGGAGGGGACAACACAACTAGAGGGGACATATCTGTTTTAAGGAAATTGTATTTTGTACTGGCCTCGGTTTGGAATTTTTTGTTCAAATTTTAAGTTTTTTGGCATAGTTTTCTAACATTTAGTATTTAGTAGTTAATTATTGCTTATTATTTTATAGGACATTAGTTATTTGTCTTAGTATTTAAGACACTATTTTATTAATATGATTATAAGTTAGAAAAATGTTTTTGATAACTATTTTTACACATAGCCCAGATGGAGGGGGTGGTGGTGATGTGAAGAATATGGGATTGTGATGATAATTTTTTATTAGTTTTGATGTCCTCTTAGTCAGGGACGACGGATCTGTTTAGGGCTGAAAAAAATAAAAAAAATTTAAAGTAAAAATGTTACGTTATTCTCTAAATTTTTTAAAAATTTCAATTTAATTTACTTTTTCTTTTTTTAATTATTAAAAATTCGTTTTTTCTAAAATTTTCACGATATTTTTGTAAGTTCACTCAAATTTTTTTCAAGTCTAAATATTTTAGATCAGTTTAAGTCTCAAATTACTCAACTTCAAGTTCGAGTCCTATTTGATATAAACGTCCCAAACTCGAGCTAAAAAAAAGTAATTGAGCTATTTTAATTAATAAATGAAAAAAGTACTAGATTCATTTTTTAGGTTGTTGTAATTTTTTAAAATTTATTCATGACCTAAAACTTTGTTGCCTTTATTCATGTTATTGCAATTAGATTCATATTTGTCTACATGAAAAAAAAATCATATTTGTCTAATCGACAAAAATAAATAATCATATTTTTCTTAACGACAAAAATATTCATATTTGTCTTAACAACAACAAAAAAAAATCATATTTGTTTAAACGACAATTTTTTCATATTTGTCAAAAAAAAAAAAAAAAAAAAAAAAAAAGAATAAATAACTATTGTTAATTTTTTCCATATATGTCTACATGTGGAAGGATTTGAAAAAAAAAAACACCACATGAACCTTTAACCAACTAATAACACACTATTAATAAAATTATTATTATTTAAAATATAAAATAACTATATATATTTTGTAATATAAATTTTCAAACAATTCATTATTTTATTTAAATTTATTAAAAATAATTTTAAAAATTAAATTTATAATATCATCTAACAAAACAAGAGTTCAAATCCTATGATTGGTTTTGCAAATATAATGATGCACCTGCTCAGGGTTTGTCTCAATCATCTTTAGCTCCTACCGCTGGTGGCTAGGGTTTGAGTAGTAATTATGGTATAAATCCAAGTGTAATGGGAAACTATGGATCTCATCGGGCTTGCAATGTTTGAGTGTTTACCAATTACCATAACGCTCAAATTGGACATTCTCGAGTCCACTTCTGCAGCTTAGCCTCAAGGACACGATATAACTTTGGATCTTCAACAACTAACTAATTGGTCAATTTCAGGCCCGAAACTGTCTCGTACCAATTGTTATAGCACTTGGACTTGCACAATCAAGAACGACATGGCTTGGTCCCTCAAAAGATCCTCAAGTTGAGAAAAAGTATAGACAAAATGAGTTTTGGCGATGACAAAGGACACATATTTTAGCCCGACCCATTGTTTGAGGATCAACCAATCTTTAAAAAAAATGGAGTTTGCGCGGTCCAAATCAGGAGAGATTGTAAAATTATTATGGTCTATGATATAAAAAATGGGGAATGGAACACTCTTAGACGAATTCCCGAAAGTTTCATAATCACTGATTTTGTTAATGTTCTCCAATTTCACGATCGCAAGGATTCTCATATTTAGAAAGTGAAAAATAACGGAAAATTCAACTATAGTTTATCTTGGACATTGCTCGCACTAGGGAAAATCTATTGACTAACATCATATTGTGTGGTCTAAAAAATCAATCCACAACACCAATTCATTCATTGGCTTACTTTCCGAGAAAGATTGACATCACATAACCGTTCTCGAAAAAAAATTAGGTTATGTTATTTAAAAAAAAAGTAGATACAATCTTAGTAACTAAAATAATAAGGAAAACAAATAAGACATAACAAAATATTTACTTCGAATTGAATTGTAACCTAAATAATAATCAATAAAAATATTTATCAACATTTTAGTTAATGTTTAATAGTTTAGGTCAAACTTTCAAATCTTTTAATTTTTAAAGTGTATACTAAAATTTTGACAAGACTAGTACATGATGTATATTTGCATTTTATAATTATTATTTCAATTCATAATTTTTTTAATAATTAAAATTGAGTTATCAAATAAACAAAATTCAGTATTCAAAAAATAATCTTCAAAATTTGAGTAAGTGGAACTGTGAAAGAGTTTTATATATTTGACAAAAGAAAATATAGTTTTTGATATTGGATCTTTTATTCCAAATTACACATCTTATAATTTTAATCTAGAAAAATAATTATGATAAATAACTAAATTATTATATTGTTAACAAAACAAAATAAATAAATAAAATTATTGAATCTTTTAGAAAAAAAAAAAAGAAAGTAAAAAGAGAATCATTCATATATTGATGTGGGACGCATTTTGCTTGTTGGAAATAGGTTTTCTTATCAGTCCCTTTCTCTCTCTCTCTCTTTGGGTGCATCTTATCGCAAGGTGAGCTATAATGGTTTTTTGTTTTTCTCATCTAAATCAACCGTTCTTAACTTGATTTATAGATTTGATGATCTACTTCTTCTTTAGTTTATGTTCTACATACTGGGTTTAATCGGAATAGATTTTGTTAGTCGGAGTTATAGGGATTTGAACCAAGTTCACTAGTCGTACTGCGAATTCATTCATTAATCGATTTGGGTTTTTGATTTAATCAAACAAAAGGTGAAGACTAAACTTGGGTTATGGTTGATTTTTTTGTTTGTTTGTTTAGTTAGTTAGGGTTAGTTGACAATTTTTAGCAAGCTAAGATTGGGTGATTTTCATCGTCTTTTTCATCTGTGTTTTGTGTCTGATTCAGGTCTTTTTACAATGACGGATCCTTCAAAAGTCATTCATGTTCGCAATGTGGGTCACGAGATTTCAGAGGTAGTTTCTCTAAACAGTTCTAGCTTTTATAAAATGGATGAAATTCTTATGTCTTTTTTTAGGTATATTGTCATCTAACATATGTTCTTGTTTTATTTAGAATGACTTGCTTCTACTCTTCCAGCCATTTGGGGTCATCACTAAGCTTGTGATGCTTCGAGCAAAAAATCAGGTTTTTCCTCTATCTTTTTAGGTCTATTCTTAAAGAGTAAATTTCATTTTTCTGAATTGTATTTTATAGGCACTCCTTCAAATGCAAGATGTTCCATCAGCTATTACTGCATTACAATTCTATGCAAATGTTCAACCGGCCATAAGGTATCATACATAACATAAGAGTGTTCTCTATTTCATTCGTTACCCGGAAGATATGTTCAATTTACTTACAAACTTATATTCATATCCAGGGGACGAAATGTCTATGTCCAATTCTCATCACATCAGGAACTAACAACTATTGATCAGAATTCACAAACTCGAGCTGAAGAGGTTAGTTCCTTTCCACTTTTTAATATTTTACGAACTTGATTTGTTGGACCTTGATTGGTATGTATTTGTTTTCACAACTCTGATTTGGTTTTCAGTCAAACACTATTAAACCCTAATATTTTTCAATGTTAATTGTATACTGGTTTATTGTTTGGGGGAAGTATGCATTACGAAAGAGATAGAATCATAGAAGAACTACTACACATTTAAGAAAGCTTTAGCACAACTAAAGGAAATGATGACTTAAGACAATAGTGTTAGGCCAAAAAAATGTCAACTGAAAGTGAGGATGGCCTAAAAGACAATCCATTTGGAAACACTTTTTATGGTAGATAACTCATTTGGATGTGGATTGAGATTAGATCACATTTGACAACCAAATTAATCATACACATTAAATTTTTTGAAACCTATTAAGAAATTGTTTCCAGATAGATAGGCCTATTATTCTAACACCTTGTGATTCATCCATCTGAATCCAGAGACATAAAAATAAGTGTTTTCAAATAAGGTGTTCAGTTGATAATATGAGTGTATTTCTTTGTCATTATGTATTCTATATTCAAGCATACAAAAAGAATTGATTTGGTATAACAATATGGTTTCTGAATCGTTCTTCTATTACTCTCTATTCATTTCTTTTCTTTTCTCTTCTCTTTCACCTGTTTCTATGTCGCTCTGCTGCTGTTGGGTACAAATCTGGATATACAACAGCCCAATCGAATTCTCTTAGTTACAGTTCATCACATGCAATACCCTATTACTGTGGAAGTGCTGCACCAAGTGTTTAAGTCGCACGGGTTTGTGGAAAAGATCGTCACGTTTCAGAAGTCCGCTGGTCAGCTTCTCCAAGTTTCTGTTCTTCGCCCTCTCTTTCATTTCTTTTCTTTTCTTATTCTATTAAGAGAGATGATATATGTAAAGATCTTACACCTTTTTTCATTAGAAAATCTGTTCCATACAATCTGATTTGATAAGACTATTGAGATCTTCCATGCATATTATAAAAAAATAAAATAAATGGTCTGGTATTGTATTTTTCTCAAGTGTCTATTTATTTTGCAGGTTTTCAAGCACTTATACAGTTTGAGTCACGTCAGAGTTCTTCTGATGCTAGAAATTCACTTCAGGTATATGTAATTTTATTCACATGTTTATAAGTCAAACAAAATATATAGTTTTGAAAAGCTAACCGCAATCATACATCAAAATAGGGGCGTAACATTTACGATGGCTGCTGTCAGCTGGACATTCAGTTCTCAAAGTAAGTTTTTGAGACATTCTAGTGCTACTGCTTGTTTGTTAGTTTATAATGGTTTTACTCTATTGACATTCTCTGCTTTAATTCAGCCTTGATGAACTACAAGTGAACTACAATAATGAGAGATCAAGGTAATTCTGCTATTTATTTGCCTTCAATCAATCAATCAATCTATCATATATATATATATATATCGATATGTTTTGCTTTTGTAATTTTACTTTTAACCTCTTTCTGTATTATAATAGGGATTTCACAAATTCGGCATTGCCTTCTGAACCTAAGGGCAGACCCTCACAGGTAACAAATAATTTATTTTGTCCATATAAATTGCTGATAATAGGTCTTGTTTGATGAATCCCCTTATCCCGTCATCATTCAAATCAGAATTACTAAATGTCATTACTTAATATATTTTTTATAATAAATTTTGAAATATTAAATATATTTTTTATAAATTTTTTTGAAATATTTTAATCATTTAACCCAAATAATCCTATATCAAACAAGTAACCCTATATCACACAAGCTCTTGGCATTCATCTGTTTATAATTTTCATTTTCAGGCTGGGTATGGAGACATGGGAGGTATGTGTTAAATTTCAAGCATCTGATGCCAATTGATGCTGCGATTTGATGAAAAATTTCAACTGATATTGTAATATATTTTTTTATTTTTGATTGCAGCTGGATTTCCACAGGTGAGATTATTTAACGTCTTTTCATATACTCTTTTATTTTTTCAGTCTTTATTATTGTGTGTTTTGTTGTAGATGGGAAATGCTGCTGCTGTTGCAGCTGCCTTTGGAGGAGGTTTACCTCCAGGAATAAGCGGGACAAACGACAGGTGTACCGTTCTTGTATCGAACTTCAATACTGATGTAAGTCTCACCCTTGTTATACAAATGAGTGAATTGGTATTTATTAATTGTAAATTGTGTGTGTGCAGAAGATGGATGAGAATAAGCTGTTCAACCTGTTTTCAATTTACGGAAACATTGTAAGAATCAAGCTGCTACGCAATAAACCCGATCACGCACTAGTCCAGATGGGGGATGGTTTCCAGGCGGAGTTAGCCGTTCATTTCTTAAAGGTTGGTTTTTGTTTGTACCAGTTTTTCCAAATATAAAAATGGTGAGAAAAAGAGGGGGGACTGAGTAGGTGAAATGAAATTGAAACAGGGTACAACTGTGTTTGGGAAGCGTTTGGAAGTGAATTTCTCAAAGCATCCAACAATCACAACTGGTGCAGACACGCACGAATACAGCAACTCAAATCTGAACCGTTTTAACAGAAATGCTGCGAAGAACTATCGGTACTGTTGCTCGCCTACGAAAATGATTCACATTTCGAGTATCCCCCAGGATGTGACGGAGGATGAGATTGTGGCGTATTTTGAAGAACATGGGGTGATCCTGAACACAAAGGTGTTTGAGATGAATAATAAGAAGCAGGCTCTTGTCATGTTCGAGACGGAGGAGCAGGCCACTGAAGCCCTCGTGTCTAAGCATGCTACCACTTTAGATGCTTCTGTCATTCGTATATCCTTTTCTCAGTTGCACAACATCTAGTGTCACTTGTTGCTTTTTATCTCATCTAAATAACACACTACAACTGTTTCTATCTCCTTTACTTTTCAAACTGTTTGTGAGATTTTGCCTTCTGATTGATTGATTATTGGAACAACTATCTTCTTTTTATTGTAACATTATTATTATTATTGTCTGTCCTGAGTTATATGGTGTATAATTTAGTCAATTGTTTTTCTAAATAAATAAACAAACAAACAAGGATAAGCAATCTTGACAAAAGACTTAAGTAGTGTAGGCTGTGTAGCAAGAAATGTTAAACTTTTTCTTAACAAATCAAAACCTAGTAGAGTAGGGAAATTAATCATTATTGTATTTACAATACAATCAAATATAATGTATGTTGAAAGAGTCGACAAATACATCCAAATTTTCATTTGCTCACATCATTCTGTTTAAGGGTATCCTCTCATTCAGACGATGAGATGTTGACAATGGCGAAATAACTTGTGGCATTGTCATTCCAACCGACACAATTATCTCTGCAAATTTACAAGGGACAAATTAATCAAAATTTAATAACACAACTTTAACATTCCCAAAAGAAAATACTAAATTGGATACTAAAATACACTCTATTAATACACTTTTAAGTCTATTAACAGTTTCTAACTAATTATATATTTCAACTAATGTGATTAAGCCAATGTTGGCAAGTATATATATTTTTGAAAACCAGGGTTTATTCCCTGGAGGACACCACACACTTTCCAACAAAGCGTTTTTAGTGGGAATCTAAAGAAAACCAAGAAAAGAAGGTGTAACAAACCTGAAGAATTAATATATAATACTAAAGAGATACTGTTGCAGGATAAAGGTTTCAAACTAATCACATTATTAATATATAATACTTTGATATATATATATATATATCAAAGGGAACCACAATCTAATCTAAGAGAGCTTGTTGACTGTGTGGATAATTAATGTATGAAGGCAAAGAAAGAGAGGTAAGAAAGAACTGACTGACCTATTCCTTCTCGAATCGATAAATTAGGCCTTATGATCTCCTTGGAATTGACTAGGAATATGTCTCCAATGTATAAATGATTTGTTGGAACATAAACACTGCATAGTTCCTCATCTCCACTATCTCTCTGCAATCAACCAATTCAAATTTATTCTCAACACCAACTCAATGTAATTTTACAATAATATAAATGAAACCAATTCACATATTGATGGATAATAAATAAATAAAAAATAACCTAGGCTTCATTAAGGGCAGCTTAAATGGGATTATGTCAAGTGATCCCAAAACATATGGACTGTTTTATTGCCTGAATGTCAACCATTGTAAAGATCTAATGACGGACATTTAAATAATTATCATGGTTTTCAGATTATACCGATAAAGTATATACTATATTGTATTAAAAAACGTTTAGTTTTGAAACCATAATCCAAATCCCAAATAGCCTAAGTTAACCAACTCAAACAAGTTTCTACTATGGAAAGTGTAGACTGTGGAAAACGAATTCCTACTACATAGGAATTAAGAAGCGGGCTTTATTATCTCCTTTTCAGTAGGAACTAACTTAGTAGTGGTAACTTCTTACTTGTACAAATATACATGTAACTAACTGATTCATTAATACACAATCATCACAGGCTTTTTACCCTCTTAAAAATTCTTTTGTGAACCATCACAGACAAACAATGTAAAAAAAACAAATCAAGTACCACAGAAAAATTCATGAAGACTTACCCACCACAAGTCCATGTAACTTATGAAAATAATGTAAGCCAAGTGCTCTACATTTTTTAGCCCATACATCAATAAATCAAATTCCAAAGAAATAAGAAATTCTATCTTTCTGTAGCCAATTAATCCATATAAATCAGAGTTTGGCAAATGGTCCACAACTCACAAACATATGTAAGGAAATAAGTACCTGGAGAACAACTGTTGATGTAATAAAACCAAATGCATATTCACCAACTCGTGGATGACGGATTATGGCTACCTCCTTGAAAGCACTGATATTTTTATCTGTAAAGTAAAAGTGGAATGTAAGCACTTCATCATCTAGCCTTCAGGTTTGAACTCAAAACAAAATATCTAAAATCCTTGGTCTTTATTGCAAATATATGAACTTTGAAGCAGTATCAAGAAGAATGGTCTATATGCCAAATATGAATCCTATTTAAGCAATATCTCATCAAATTTAATATAAGAAACAAAAATATCTCAGAAATTTCTTGTCCTAGAAATATAAAATGGATACTAGAGAGATGTGAAGCAATATAAATAGAATACCAGAAAATATTGAACTGGTATTTCAAAGCAAGACGACTAAAAGATGAATTTGTCATCTAATTTATCTTATTATTAGTTTTCTAGATTATGGTTGCTCTTGTCATCTAGATGATGGTAAACTATCCATCTACTATTGCAAATACAATAGAACATCACTGAAAATTTAATACAATCAGCATTGACACTACCTGGAGAAATAGCTCCACTAATTTGCTTGGACGCTGAATATATGTGCTTCATGAAGGGCATTTTCTTAATAAACCATTCTCCAATCCAGAAAATGGTGGCACCCAACCATGATGAAGCAAAAATACCCACAAAGATGATGAAAATCAATGATGTCAAAAATCCAAGACCTGCCAAAAAGGAGATAATATTAGCATTGAAAATATTTACCTTGCAACATATATTTGGTTACAGCTTTTTGTGTGTTAAATAGACTCCAGATATGCGTTTAGCAACAGTATTAGTTATGTAATGTTCATACATTTGGGACATAATGAACTACCACGAATTTACTATTATAACTTCTCATATCCTCTCTGTACCGACTCTACAAAATCTATATATAATAGAAACTTAACTTCAGCATTTGTTAAAGTTCTTATCTTGTAATCAACAATAGACTCGGGTCAATTTTCCTAATAATCGTTATAGGTGGATATTTAGAAATAGTAAATGAAATATTTTCAACATAATTAAAAGACTACAGTGGCACATACAATTATAACTTTAAATGACAAAATTCAAGTATCTCAATAAGAGGTGTCCATAAAAATGACAATGTGATGCTTACACATTAGTCACATCACAGACATGTCATATTAAAAGCTTCTGGTTTTAAGATCACAGCTAAATCAGAATTTAGCTGGTCAGATTATATTTTCTATTTTTGTTAATTTTTAGGAAGTAACGATTTCCCTTTTGTTTGACAAATTTTTAATCAAGTATAAAATAAAAACCACAAGCATCAGCGACAAAAGCTGTAGATAAAATTCTCTTTATAAAATAAATGTGAGAAACTGGGCTTCCAGAAACATTGAGTGTGTCACTTTAACACCTTCCAGAGTATATTTAATGCCTACAAGGAGCTAACATATTATATTCACAGATTATTCCTCAATTTTCAATACCTGTCATTGATTTTTCTTCCTAGGAAATTCTATGTCACTAGACAAATTTGTGACTCAACACGTGAAACATGCATTTTCTACCAGCCTAACAGAAAGAAAAAATAAATGTTGTTATTCTATAGCTTACCAAATACGTCAACCCCAAGTCTTTCATATATGGGACTGAAGAAACCATCAACAAACTGAATAAACCACCAGGTGACAAAAAAAGTGACAGCTACTGGAAAAAGAACCACACTGAAATTCCAAGTTCAGATACATATCAAATTGCAGAAAGAATAAAGAAAATAAACAGTAATGTTCAGTTATTTAATTACCATCCCGTCATGAACTTCTTTGAAACCCAACTTTGTAGAACAGCATAGCAAGCCTGGTGACATGTTATGGCCAAATAGATGAGTTAAAAATTAACTATAAATCAGAACCTAGATTATCCATTAAAATAACCAATTGGTTGTGCTGTGCATCACTTTTATTGGTCTACTCTTTTTTCTCTCCTTATTACATAATTTTTCATTCTTTGTAGATTTTCATTTGATAATATCCAATCAATTAATAGTTTCTCAACAAACAAAAAAGGATCAAATCAATTAATATAATGTTTTCGATTTGTTTTATTTAAATGGATCAATTCTTTCACTATAAGCTCATAAAAAGTTCAATACAATGCCTTTTCTTAACGGTAGCCATACAATTGAATACCTTAAAAACTGTGGTATTGTTTTAAGCCATATAAACAAAGTGAAACAAAATCCTTGATCCCCATTAGCAAACATGACCTTGGATCCAGTTGATAGATGTTTATTTTGCCCCACTAGACACTTAGACACAGCACACATGAAACATATTGTTCCTATGCTGAAATACCCTAAACCAAATGTGAGGAACAAACCATGATCATCAAAAGCCTTCATATTTTCCTTCCCTTTCATCATAGATACTAGATTAAGCTCAAACCAGTAACTTAACATTGCGCATCTTGGAATAAGAATAGCAAGGAAAATGATCCAATACAATTACATAAGATGAATGCATGCTCTTAAGTCTGAACAGATCCAGGGAAATGTTGCCTGTTTCAGAAGTCTTTTCAATGATAACTAAGAGCTTATATAAGTAGTCACAATTTAATTGATCAAAACTAAGCATCACATGCAATTGTGAGCTTATCTTCTCCTCAATCCTTCTGATCCCGTCCATAAATGTTCATTAGAAATGGTCTACTACTATCGCTAAACGTCCTCAATTTACTTTGCTAAAACAACTGATATTAACGAAAATAGTGCCGGTACACAGAAGATTTGCAAGAGCTATGTCATTGTAAAGTTAAACAAGTAACTGGACACAAATCGGATCCAGGAGTTGGTCGATTTAACAAAAAGAAAAGAAACACAGTCCATCATCAAGTCAATCGTGCGGAAAGAGTAGTCAAGTCTACAGAAATAGATAATCATTGAGAAGAGATAAAAAATTGACCTTCCGAGTGGAGGAATTAGGGGAACCGGGAGGTGACTTTTCAGGATCCTCGGGATCGTTACCGGAATGCCCGGTCGCAACCGACGTCGATTCCATGCCCTCCATCATCTAACTGTTAGAAGGAGAGAGCGAGAAATTGGACTTGTGTGTTACTTTATCGCGAGTTGACCAGTTATTTCTCCTTCGCTGTTTTCATTTTTTTTTTCCGAAGCTTACCTATATTTTAAGAAAAAACCTTGTAACTTTGTAAGGATACAAATAAGATCACACTTTTAAAATGTAAAAAAAATTAAAAAAATAATTTAAATGCATAAGCTTGAAACAATATATAAAAACACAAGAAAAAAAGAACACAAGAGATACAGATTTATAGTGGTTCATTCAAATTGAGTTACGTGCACTTTAGTCATCACAAAATTTTTGCCTCACATTTTATCTCTCTAGAATTATCTCTCATCCTTGTAAATCATTAATAATCACATATTTATAGAGTAAACGTTTAAGTAATAAACCTAAATAACTCTTAGTCAGACCCAAGTCCAAAACTAAATACAAACCCAATAAACTCTAATTAACACTTATGGAGTTTATTATAAGTGTAAGCTCCATAACTCAACAATCTCCCACTTGGAGACTAACTTCATCATCTCTCGATTGGTAGCGGCTTTTCCATCCGGTGTCTTAACGAAGAAGACCAACTGAAGTTGCACACAACTTTAGTTTCTCATCTGTCACAACTTTCGTTATCATATCAGCTGGATTCTCACTCCTGAAAAATCTTCTCAAAAGCTAATACTTCATCTTCTAAAGCTGACCGGATGAAATGATAACGAACCTAAATATGCTTTGTCCTTCCATGCAGGGCCGTCTCGTTCATTTTTGGGGCTTAGGCGATCTAAGATTTGGGGCCTAAATTTTAGAGAGAGAGAGAGGGAGCCGAGTAAAATAAAACATAATTTTTTTATAGTACTGCATAAAATTTTTTTAGAGAGAGAGAGAGCCGAGTACAAAGAAACATAAAACATGATTTTTTTTATAGTACTGCATAATTTTTTTTGGGCCTTCTTAATTTTGGGGCCCTTGGCGGTGGCCCATCTTGCCCACCTTAATAGCCGACCCTGCTTCCATGATAAATTGGATTCTTTGCCAAATGAATGACACTCTGACTGTCGCATTGCAACACACTTCCCTCGTAGTCTTGACCCAATTCTCGCAAAAAGGGTTGTAACCACATCATCTCCTTAGCAACCTCTGTCACAACAGCATACGATTCCTCACAACTAGAAAGAGACAATATTCTGTAATTTTGAAACCTAATTGATACCTCCTAGAGTATAAATGTACAATGTTGTGCTCATCCTAATATCAACATCACCACCATTGTCAGCATCAACATATCTTTCCAAACCCATATTAGACTTTCGAAAATACAAAGTGAGACCCGTACTTCCTCTTAAGTATCGTAGTATACACTTTACTATTTCCCAATGTTGTCTACCCGGGTTGCTCATGAACCTGCTAACAACTCCCATTGCATGTGTAATGTTTGGTCTTGTGCAAACCATCGCATATATAATACAACCAATGACAGAGGCATGCAGAACAATGACCATGTAATTTTTCTCTTCCTCTGTTGAAGGCGAATGATCTTTAGATAGTCTGAAGTGACTAGCTAAGGATGTAGTAACTGGTTTTGCATCATACAAGTTGAACATGCTAAGAACTTTCTTCACATATTTTTCTTGTGAAAGCTTGAGAACTTATTCATCCCTGAAAATTCTCATCCCAATGATTTATTTTGCAGCATCCAAATCCTTCATTGCAAACTTTTCAGACAACTCTTTCAGACAACTTTTTTTGAGCTTGTTAATCTCATACAAGTTTGCTCCAATAATCAACATGTCATTAACGTAGAGGAGCATAAGAATGTACGACTTATCAAACCTCTTGATATAACAACAATGAGCAATACTACTTAAAGCCAAAGGAAACAGATTCACAAAAAACATATTCAAGTGCGGCTTTGGAGCAGTAGTTTACAATATTTGATAGGAACGTAATGCGAGAGTCTATGGCAGAACCCGTAGAAGTATTAAAGAATTATGGAGAGACATAGTCTCGAATTGTGGCGCACTTGCGGGAACGTGAATATCAACAAAAAATGGAATTTATTGTTTACTAAAATTATTAGAAACGAAAATATTGTAATCAGATAGTTCATTTACATTTTTGCTTTTATTTAGAATGACACGACTTCAAAATCATTCTAGGTTTGTCTAGAATGATCTCTTAAACTCGTGGTTTTTTTCCCGTTCTTGGGATTTTTTAATGAAATGATGCTAAGTTATTTTTCCAAAAAAAAACAACAATGATCAGTTTAACACCTCAGAAAATTGTTACTTTTCATGAAGCTATCGAACTTATTGTTACTTTTCATGAAACTTTTCAGACAACTCTTTCAGACAACTTTTTTTTGAGCTTGTTAATCTCATACAAGTTTGCTCCAACAATCAACATGTCATTAACGTAGAGGAGCATAAAAATGTACGACTTATCAAACCTCTTGATATAACAACAATGAGCAATACTACTTAAAGCCAAAGGAAACAGATTCACAAAAAACATATTCAAGTGCGGCTTTGGAGTAGTAGTTTACAATATTTGATAGGAACGTAATGCGAGAGTCTATGGCAGAACCCGTAGAAGTGTTAAAGAATTATGGAGAGACATAGTCTCGAATTGTGGCGCACTTGCGGGAACGTGAATATCAACAAAAATTGGAATTTACTGTTTACTAAAATTATTAGAAACGAAAATATTGTAATCAGATAGTTCATTTACATTTTTGCTTTTATTTAGAATGATACGACTTCAAAATCATTCTAGGTTTGTCTAGAATGATCTCTTAAACTCGTGGTTTTTTCCCGTTCTTGGGATTTTTTAATGAAATGATGCTAAGTTATTTTTCCAAAAAAAACAACAATGATCAGTTTAACACCTCAGAAAATTGTTACTTTTCATGAAGCTATCGAACTTATTGTACCATTACCTTGGAACCTGTTTCAAATCATACAGACTCTTCTGAAGCATACACACGAGCTCATCTTTTTCTTTGACTTCAAATCCTTTTGGTTGTCGCATATAAATCTCTTCATTTAAATCACCATGAGAAAACACAGTTTTGACATCCATTTTTTGAAGATGAAGATCTTCTTTCACAACCAAACTCAAAATAGTTCTGATTGTCATCAATTTAACCATTGGAGAGAAGATCTCATTATAGTCAATACCTTCTTTCTGTTGAAATCCTTTCACAACCAACCTTGCCTTGTACCTCATGGTTTTATCATGTTCTTCTTTAATTCTGAAGATCCATTTGTTGTGAAATACTTTCTTTCCCCTTGGTAGCTTAGTGAGCTCCCAAGTCTAATTCAACATCAAAGATTCCATCTCATCTTTCATCGCAGACTCCCACTTAATCGATTCATCAGATTGTATTGCTTCCTGATAGCATTCAGGTTCATCTCTATCTATCAATAAGATATAGTTCAGAGATAGAGACCACCTCTCAAATGATTTTCGATTCCTTGACGATCTTCTCAACTGTATAACCGGTGTTTGCTGATTTACCTCTGGGGCCATGTTCTCAACGATTTCATCTTCAATAACACATTGTTCTTCTTCGATAATCGATATATATTCAGCTAAAAATTCTTTCAAATCGACTGTACCAGTCTCTTCCAACTTGGAATCACCATATAATGTCTTCCCAACACAATATTTGTAGAGAACTTGTTCATTGAAGGTAACATTACTGCTACGAATGATCTTCCGACTTTAATTATCCCAGAAACGATAACTAAACTCGATATCACCATAACCAATGAAAAAACATTTATTAGACTTTGGATCAAGCTTTCTCCTATCACATTCATTAATATGAACATATGATAAACAACCAAACACTTTCAAATAAGAAATGTTTACATTTTTATTGCTCCAGGTTTCTTCAGGAATTTTGAATTCAAGAGAAATAGAGGGTCCCCTGTTTATTAAGTATGTAGTAGTATTGATAACTTCTGCCTAGAAGGTTTTAGGCAGCCATGCATGCAATCTCATGCTTTTAGCACGCTCGTTCAATGTTCGATTCATTCATTCAACTACTCCATTCTCTTGAGGCGTTCGGGAAACAATCTTTACCATACTGATCCCATTCACAACACAATACTCTTTGAAATCTGAATTGATATATTCACCTTTGTTGTCGGATCTCAAACACTTAACTTTCTGATTTGTTTCATTTTCAACCATAGCCTTCTATTTCTTGAAAATAACAAATACTCTAGACTTGTGCTTCATAAAATATACTTATACATTTCTTGTCGAATCATCTATAAACGTCACGTAGTATTGTGATCCGCCAATAGAAGAAACAAGTGCAGGTCCCCACACATCAGTGTGTACCAACTCTAGCTTTTCTTTCTTGAGCTCCTTCCCAATCTTTAAAAAACTCACCCGTTTATGTTTTCCAAGAATGCAGTTTTAACATAACTGATGTTCAACAGACTTCAGTTTTAGAATCTGTTCATTCTTCAAAAGAATTTTCATCCCTTTTTTGCTCATATGGCCTAACCTACAATGCCACAACTCACTGTTCTTCGAGTCATCAACTACAGCAACAACTGTTTATTTACATGTTGAAGTCATGTATAACGTTCTAGTTTTGTGACTCGAGCAACAACTATTGCTCTTTTAGTCACCTTCCACGCACCATTTCCACAACTGAAATTGTGACCTTTTTCATCAAGTTGTGTAACAAAAATCAGATTGCGCATTAAACCTGTAATGTATCTCACCTTATTAATCTTCTAAACAAAACCAATTTCCATCTTCAATTTGATATCCCCATTCCAACAATATACAGTGGCTCACCATATATGAGATAAACTTTCCCACAGTTTCTAGTCACATAATTCTCCATTAATTCTTTATGGGTAGTGGTGTAGAAAGACGCTACCGAGTCCAAAACCCATTAATCTATCTGGCTATCAACAAACAGAAGTAACGCATCAGTGATAGTTTCTGTAACAACGTTGGCTGCATAATTTTTATCATCATTGTTTCTCTTCGGTGCTTTGCAGTTCTTCTTCAAATGACTCTGTTTACCACAATTCTAGCACTCAAATGTCCGCCCAGACTTGGATTGACTTCTCTTGCTCCTCGACATAGATCTGCTCTTACCTCGGTTAAAATTTCTATCATTACCGCTGCCCATGTTTTCCACATTTAGAGCAGAACCTTTGAAACGTTTCACCAGAATCAAATTTACAAACCTCTTCAGTAAGAATACAACTCTAACTTCAACAAATTCCAGTTTAGCACTTCCAACTGAATTACTAATTGCTGCCCTCATAGGTTCACAACTATTTGATAGAGATGATAGCAAAATTAGGGCACTAACTTCAGCCCAAAAATCAATCTCAATAGATATCAATTGATTCACAATTGTATTGAATTCATTCAAATGAGTAGTGACAGAAGTACCATCAACTATTCTTAAGTAAAAGAGTCGTTTAATTAGATGTACCTTGTTGTTAGTAGATGGTTTCTCATACATATTAGAAAGAGCTTTCATCAGACCCATGGTGGTTTTCTCCTTTGCTACATTGTGAGCAACCATCTTGACTAGCGTCAATCGGACAACTCCCAAAACCTGTCTATCAAGGAGTTTCCATTCAACTTCATTCATCTTCTCTACTTTGTTACTCAAAGGAACATGAAGCTTCTTTCCATAGAGATAATCTTCAATCTGCATTCTCCAGAAGGTAAAATATGTCCCATACTTCCAATCCCATATCCTATACTGCTCTCGATTGCCATCGTTTCCAATGCTCAGATTTAGCATAACTGCTCTAATACCAGTTGTTAGGATTTATATCTCCCAAATCTGACCAGCTTGAAACAATCTATAAAAATGTAAGAAAAAGAACACAAGAAGACACAAATTTATAATGGTTCACTCAAATTGAGCTACGTCCACTTTAGCCACCACTAGATTTCACTATGAAGAAGAAGGAATACAGAGTTTTTGCCTCACACTTTATATCTCTAGAATTATCTCTCAACCTTGTAAAATCCTTAATAATCACATATTTATAGGGTAAACATTCAGGTAATAAACCCAAATAACTCATAGTCAGGCCTAAGCCCAAAACTAAATACAAACCCAATTAAGTCTAATTAATACTTGTAGAGTTTATTATAAGTGTAGGCTTCATAACTCAATAATATATGAGTGTACGCCTTTTATTTCACTCCGTTTCGATTTCGATCTTAATGTTAAGCCCCCATCTTTAAAAACGTTTCGTGCGATCCAAAATTAGTCGACCTCATGCCTTACATTTCTCTCGAATGCCGAGTGGGACAATAAACCGAAATAGTAAGCTCAACCTGTGTATTTAAAAAAAATGTTTTTAGTCGATTAATTTGCTAAGTCTCATGGCTCACATTTCTCTCGAATCTCGTAAAATTAAACGAGAGATTAACTCTCTCAGGAGTCGTCAAGTCTTAAATTGAGATAATGAACCGAAATAGAATTGAGAAAATAGTTATTTGACTCTTTTTAAGATCGCCACTTAGTTTACTTCTCGAAAAATTAAAACAAAATTTTCTTTTTAAATATTTTGTGCTCGATGCTTGGTTATGTGTGGGAAAAAACCTTTGGCGCTATGTCCTACATGTCTGTCCAAATGGAGAGTCTTTACTCCAAACCAAATTTGGCATTTTTATTTTAATCATGACAAGTTACACAAATTTTATTTAATTTAAATCAATAACCTAATTTCGTTCATTTCCCTACGTATGCCCCTAGCCTATATGAACAGAATTCCGATAAACGATTCGGTTTAAAAATGGTTCAAACTTGCAATGTGTCCAAATATTGAAGTTAATGCATAAAAAATAAAAAATAATTCAAGAATCATCATGAAATTATCCTCATATTTTTAGGATACGTGTAGCACAAGTTATGAACACTACAAATTAAGTGAAATGAGATAAAATAACCAAATTACCTTTAACTAGAATTTTCGAGTTCCATAAAATGTGAAAATTTATTCTGAGTCATTTTCTATTTTTTTAGATTTTAAAAATATATTTAAAGCTTTCTTAAATAAAAAATGGCCTAAAGTGTAGAAATTGCCAAACAAACAGGCCTTATGGCAGAACTGGTTCAGCCAACTTAATTGTGAATCAGACCGCTCACACTGACCCAGATTTAGTCAACATTGAAGAAAAGTTGATATTATCGTTGAATTTATCAAATTAAAATGATTCTAACCGTCCTAAAATCATCATAGAAATTCGCCTAAGCCTTTTGATTAGAACGAGAACATGTTAATCACTCTAGCTAGCAAGATAAAGAAAACTTTACAAACAGTCAAAACATTTCTAAAAGTTCTCGAAACCTCAACACAATCTTAATTTTCCTTCGTAAATTGTTTGTAAATGGATCATAGAATGATTCTAGATCATCTCTTTCAAGCATGCACTTGAAGGAGATGACCTGTAAATTTCAACCGAAGTTTAAAATTAGGTGAATATCCTCTAGGTTAATTTATAGTTTACGATTAGAAAATTAGTTCTTAAACCTATGCAGTGACGTGATCTAAATAACTTTCATGTGGGACATTGTTACATTTGTTCAATAAGGTTAGCCCAATTGATCTTTGTTGGGAAAAATTATGAGAGTCTAAGATGCCTACTAAGATCTCATTTTTTGATTGGAGTGTTATTCACAGCGGAATTCTCATTGACGATAGATGTATGAAAAAAATGCATAATTATTGTGAGTCGTTGTCGTATGTGTTACAAAGATGTTGAAACAACTTCTCATCTACTTTTACATTGTCATGTTTTTGTATGTATATGGATTTTTTTGTGTGGAATTTGACTGGAATACAATGAGTTATGCCGGAAACTGTTAATGACCATTGAGAGGCATGTATTGAGACGACTAAAAATGCGAGACTTAGAAGATGAGTTTCTATCCCTATAATTTTCTGGTTGAAAAGAATCGTGATGGAACTCGAAAGCAAAACCTCAACTCGAATTCTAGACCAACATGCCTTCTACCAAATTTTCCTAGAGCTAGAGAGCACCATAATTTGTCCATGAACTACCAAATTATCCATAACTCAATAACGGACCTCAATATAGCATTTAACCTCTATACGATGATAGGTCTCTTGAAGAGCGATGAAGAACATGTCAAAATGGCATAAGCCTAATGATTAATGAAGATATATTGAACTTCCATTGAAGAGAAATTCATCTATACTTCCCCGTTTAAATCCTATGATATACCAAATTAAAGGCATATGACTAAACTTTAATTTGGTACTAAGCATGACCTCTTTTGCAGTCTATGTCGACCATGAGAGGGCTCGTAAGTAAGTTGCCTATGTCCAATTTAGGGGATTAAACTTCCATTAGACATTGGTGAAGCTACAATCCACTTCAAGAGACGTGTTGTCTACGAAAATTAAAGCCCCGAAGATTACTATCTAAAGAAATCGATCTCAGCCCGTGGCTCAACATGTGTCGGCCGAGAAGCTCCCCGAGATCCGATAGACGCGAATAACATGCTCCAAATTTAATAATACGCTAATTCACTATAGTGCACCATCCAAGCCGAGTCCGGTACCAAAATAAAGTTAGGGAGGAAGGATTCCCAATGCAACCGACTTCAACTTCGGAAACGAGCTGAGTCATTCTAGCCAAGCTCGCAAACTTGGAGGCCAACTATTTTTATTTCATTAATCCCGGGGTTAGGCTTACCTATTAAGCCTACCTTTTTCCCACTTGCTAAGTAGTTGAAGAGGAAGCTTGGAGAGAGATTAAAAGGCTTGAAGTAACTACTAACGAAAATCTCCATTTTTGCCTAAACAATTGGACAAAAACTTAAAAAAACAAAATGGAAACGTGTTCTCTAGTCGATTTGGACTGTCCTAGCACTTGGAGTCCCTTCCCCATCACACTAAAAAAAAAGAATGTTCCGACGATTTTACCTACGTCATTTGTGACAAAAATAATAAACGTCAGAAAATTAATGAGAATAGAAAAAAACGTAGAAAATAATTAAGGAAATTTAGCCCAAGCTATTTCCATTGCTTTTATGAACAATATACACAGGACACAAAATCCATCGAAGTATTTTTGATATATATTTTGACAAATTTAGATTTTGTCAGAAATGTTTTTTAATGACATGTTTTTCAATAGATATTTTGACGAAATAAGCGACGATAGTTCTGTCAAAATTTTTGGGTTATTAATGATAGATTTTTGACAGAATTTGTATGAAAGTTTTCGTCAAAAGTTCCGTCACAAACTTCATTTCCTTCTAAATGAGACAGTGCTCTATCTTCTGCAAATTTTCCTATGTCTCTATCTTTTGCAAATTTCGCCGCTGGTACTCTACAGTCATGAACAATGTGTTGATTGTTTACTCTACAGTGGTAACAGAAAGTGATAATAGAGCTCATTCACGACCAACATCCACATTTGATTAGTAAGAAAATCTAGTCTAAAAATGTTCATTTATGGTTTTGTTTCTTATGATCTTCTAGCCGTTTTTGTTCATTTCCGATTAATAAATTTTGAGATTCATGATGATTATGATGTTTAGGACTGTTTTCTTTACCTGATTCGGTATAACCCTTGAAAATTTTGAGTAATTAAATTTCTGGGTTTCATTTTTATTTCAGGTGGTGTTGTCACTTTCATTCTAGTTCCATTTTTTTTTCTTGAATCTTCTGCTAAGTCATTGTATCCTCTTCCTAGCCACCAGAGTAAACCTCTTCAGACATTTTGTCCTTACAATATTTCTCATAGAGGTTCAAATGGAGAGATTACTGAAGAAACTGTTGAAATTTATTTGGTAAGCAAAATCTGGATTCAACCCATTGAATCACAAAAAGAAGCTAATCATGCAAATTCTATTTGAAATCTAACCCTGTGTTAGAACATTCAATCCATTGAACCAATATTGCAAAATTTTAAAATGATATTCACTAGGATTCTCCATTATTCATGATTAAATTAGTTATGTTGGAGATGATGAAATATAGGACTCTAGATTTTCATAGTAATGTTTGTTATATTAATAAGAAACACTTTTTCTTAAGGATTTTATTGGATTCTTACTCTATGTGTGCACTATGTAAGGAATAATAACCAAAAAGTTGTTTGTGTGAAGAACATGACACCAGAAGAAGTACTAAATTATGCAACAAAGATATTCTCCTTTCAAAATTGATCCTACGCTCGTATGAGCCGGTATGTTCTTCGAATCCATAATTCCAATATGTATGTAGAATTAAAAATACAAATTTTAATTGCTTATATTGACTCTTTCTCAATCTGTTTAGATCTGAATTAATGTATATATATATATTATCAGGGTGCATATTATAAATATGAGAGAAGATCGATTGTGGATGTACAACAAAAATTTGTTAGATTTTTGAGGATTAACTGATGAGTTCATTAAAAAGACTGAAGAGTTTATACATTTTCTTATGAGAATATTAAATTTATGAATGCATGACATATTTTGTTCCCATGTAGAAAATATGGAAATCGTAAATTTCAGGATTCAGAAACTTGTAGAAGTCATCTTTATCGAAGTGGCTTCATTGAGAACTATTATACATGGGTATGTCATGGGGAACCACCAACTCATTTTGTGCAATTTTCGGGTAGACAAGTTAATGCTGAACCAAAATTTAGTGTTGATGACACTAATTTGTATTGTAAAATGATCTTCAATGCTTCTGTTAGTTGTGATCCGCCAATACAAAATGAAGATGAAAGTTCTTCCTCATACGTTCCTTTAGTTGATCTTGTTGAAAGAGACAAGTTTAGGAAAATGTTAAATGCTGTAGATTAACCTATTTGGCAAGGTCACCCAAGTGAAACACAATTATCAGCAACTGCGAGACTTATCAGCCTCAAATCTGATCATAATTTATCTGAAAGCGCAATGTATGATATTATCGATTTAATGCGCAACCTAATGCCACATGACAACAACTTGCCCACAAATTATTATAATCCGAAAAAATCGATTACAGATTTAGGTTTATCGGCTGTAAAGATTGATGCGTGCAATAGAGGGTGTATGATTTTCTAGAAAGATGAGAATCTATCTTAACATTGTAAGTTTTGCTTACAACCAAGATACGAGCAAAATGATGGAAAATCAAAAAGGAAAAAGCTTTGTAAACAATTAATATATTTTCCTTTGACGCCAAGATTGTAGAGATTATATGCATCGAATGTGACAGCTGAACATATGACGTGGCATGCACGACATGATATTGAAAATGATTCTACGTGTCATCCTTCAGATGGAGAAGCGTGGAAATCATTTGATCGTACATATCCAGAATTTGCAGCAGAGCATCATAATATTCGTTTAGGATTGTGCGCTGATGGATTTGCACAAAGTATGTCTGGAAAAATTATTCTTGTTGGCCGGTGATTGTGACTTCATACAATCTTCCACCAGGTATGTGTATGAAAACACCATACCTATTTCTTTCTTTAATTGTGTCCGATCCAGAAAATCCAAAGAAAAATATTGATATTTATATGCAACCATTAATAGAAGAGATAAAACAATTGTGGGTTGAAGGTGTTTCAACATTTGACATATCAAGTGGACAAACATTCAATATGAAAGCGGCTCTTTTATGGACCATTAATGATTTTCCAACTTATGCAATTCTATCTGGCTGGAGTACTGCCAGAATTGATGGATGTCCAATTTGAATGAAAAAATCAAAATGCTTCAGACTTAAGACTTAAGTTTGGTATGAAGCATTACTACTTTGATTGTCATAGACAATTTTTATTAGAACACCATCAGTTCAGACGAGATAAGATTTTTTTTTATCAAAGACAGAATTGAGATATCACTTCCTCCATAAAAATTGAGTGGTAATGAAATATTATCGATGGTTTGTGATTTGCCCACGGCTATGGAAAATCCACCTGACACACCTGTAGGTTTCCGAGTCTTGCACAACTGGACAAAAAGAGTATTTTTGGGAGCTTCCTTATTGGAATCATTCTCTCATCCATCACAACCTCGATGTCATGCATATTGAGAAAAATGTTTTTGACAATGTTATCCACACAATGATGAATGTGAAAGGAAAAACAAAAGACAATGTCAACGCGAGAAAATATTTGTTTCTTCTTTGCAATCGTCCCACACTACATGTACATCCTAATAGAAATGACCCAAAGCCTAAATTTGTTTACACATTAACCAAAGAAGAAAATCGAATAGTGCTTGAATGACTTAAAAGTCTAAAATTTCTGGATGGTTATGTGTCAAACATTGCAAGATGTATTGATTTAAGTGAATACAAGTTGAAGTGGCTAAAGAGCCATGACTGTCATATCTTCAAGGAACGATTGCTTCCAATTGTTTTCAAGAAATTACTAACGAATTATATGTGGGGTACGTTAATAGATTTGAGTAATTTTTTTCATGAACTTTGATCTACAACGTTGAGTATCTCAAATATTAAAAGATTAGAAGTTGATATTCCAGTGATTCTTTGTAATCTAGAAAGAATATCTCTTCCATCTTTCTTTGACTCAATGAAGTATATTTTGGTGCATCTTCCTTATGAAGCCAAAGTTGGAGGTCCCGTTCATTATAGATGGATGTATCCATTTGAAATGTACACTATATATTATATTTAAGTTATATATTATTTATGATTTGTTAATAATATGGAGTTTATTTTAGGTTTTAAAATCATTTAAAAAAGAAAGTGAAAAATAAAGCAAAAGTGATAGCCTCTATATGCAGCTCTTATCTCGTTGAAGAAATATCCACATTTGCATCCCACTTTTTTGAACCACATGTGTAATCAAAAAGGAAAAGACCACAAAGTAATATATAAGGTGCAATTAATATATCTATTCCTCCACATTCTATATTCAATTACCTTGACCCCAAGTGATAGTTTGACGCATAGGCATTTGAACGATGAAGAACTTCGAGCTACACATCTGTATGTTCTATTTAATTGTCCCGAGTAGATCCATACTATAAGTAAGTTCGTTATATATAAATAATTATTAATACTTCTATAAATATACATGATATAACATATTATAAATTTATGGTTTATAGGGTATATTGTAATTCTCTCGATGTTGGTGATAATTTTGCAAAATGGTTTTCTAACCATTTAAGAATTTAAAATTATATTTTCATTGTTGAATTTGTATATATTAAAAATCATTCTATATATAATTTCAGATTTTAGGTGATCCTATTCTTGTGGCTGAAAAGGGGTTGCTTTATAACCTTGCATGGATGCCCAAAAACCCATCAATGAGTTGGCATATATATTTCATTAATGATCTTTATTGGTTGTAAAAAAATGAGAATTCCTTATGATATGATCTTCATTGTGGGTTATTCATGTCAGGCCCTTGGGACTGTGGGTATTCATCTGTATACTACATATAATTATAAATTTTTAATCATTTAACATACTTACCAGATCAGGATTTTATTATGTTTTTTTTGGACTGACAGAAGCACTATTTTCACATCTTATTTATCAAATTCCATGGTTGATAATTAATACATTTTAGAGGGATGAATAGTTGAATATTTGATAGTAGTAAATTGAGTCAGATTCAGTTCATATTTTATATTTTGATTGAATAAAAATCACTTAAGACCAAATATCCTTGATTTTAAAATCTGCAGATAGCTTATTGTTTAATGTCCTCTTAAACATCGATTCTTACTATACATTATATTAAATAAAAAAATGAATTTACAGTCAATGAGCATATGGTAAATAATAATATCATGCAGATATAATAGTCAATATGGTAAGTAATAATAACATGTAGAATAACAGTTCGTAAGGAGATGAAGCGGCAAAGAAAAAAAGTAAAACGACAAACATATTCTAATATTATTTAAAAGAATTGATTAGGATTTAAAAAAAATGTATCATCAAATATAAAACATATTTTAATATTATTTAATTTTAATATTTTAATTAAATCATCATATTTTAATATTATTTAATTTTTTTATTGTATATATATATATATATATATATATATATATATATATATATATATATATATATATATATATATATATATATATATATATATATATATATATATATATATATATATATATATTGAAAAACCCTAATCACTTCTTCATCGACTATATATATATATTTTGAAAAACCCTAATCACTTCTTCATCACGGTTTACTCTCCATTTTCTTACATCTATCTTCTTCATCGATTTGTTTCTTCTTTAGGCGGGTGCTCAAAATCAATGGATATCTTTAAAGTCTGAATCGAGTAAGTTTTTCCATATCTTTCTCTTTGACTGTTTAGGATGATGCTCTCTTCACTCTTTGAAGTATGATTCGAGTAACTTACAATCTTATTTGAAGTCTGAATCAAGTAAGTCTGAATCGACTAAGTTTAGGCGGATCCATTTTTCTTACATCTCTTCGACTTTCTACTTCAAACAGGTGACTGTTTGATTAATAGAAGAGATAAAAACAATTGTTAGATTTCCATAGAGGAGATTGATTTAGGTTTATATTTTCCAATAGGCAAATGTTTCTGCTGATTTCTATGTTTAATTTCGAAGTTGATGCTTAATTTTTTAGATTCGGTTTATATGATTTGAGAGAAATGTGAGATAATGTGAGTTAATTTGATGTTAGATGTATGAACAACCAATCATGCGTTATATTTTTAGGTTTTATTTATGATTTATGTATTTCTAAAACCTCATCACTTCACATTGACTTGGATGTTGTTTTATTTTGGCGTACTGACAGAGTTGGTCGACTTCTCGTTATATCAATGTGTCGTAGCCTTATTAGGTGCTTCTTTTGAATTTTATATGATAACACAATCTAAAGTTTACCTTTCCTATTAAGAACTATAAAGTATGATTCAAATAGGACTAAGACAACTCTTGATTGATTTAGAAAGAACTCCATACAGAAGCTTGATCTGAAATTAGTTGAGTGCATCTATTAATTCACTTGTCATTAAATAACCTCAAGAAATTGTTTATATGCATGTTTAGCAACCAAATTCTCTTTTCATCCATGGTACCATTCCCTTCTATTTATCATAAACATCTACAATCCAACCACATGTGCAATCAATACTCATTTCTAGTATTGTTGTATTGAACTCATGTTCCTTAATGTACAATGCATAGACTATGAGGGATTCTAATTTTTTTGTTGTTGTAATGATTGATTCTAAATTCATTGGTTTTTGTTCGATTCCATGCATATTTCAATAATGTAGGAACTGCCATAATGAAAAACAAGTATATACTAATTAGTGCTTCATGAGTTACAGGTGCTTTCAATAGAGATACTAAGAGAAATATGACCAACAAACAAGAGAAAAAGTTGGGAAAATGATAGATTGATTTCGTCAAGGTTCAGTAGTTCACATCACAAATTGGTAAGTACTTTATCAATTTTATTGTTTAAAGCTCACATGCTAGATTTGGTCAACAACTATGTAATTTTAGTAGAACATATTATCATATTAGTGCATAAACTTAGATAATATTTTGGCTAATCATTGATATTTTGGCTTCCTTAGAGGTAATGTCATCTTCATTTGAAGATAATGAAATTGCACAAAATATTTTGGAAATCAAATGCAATGGACTTAAGTAAGTTATATTTCATTTATTATAAAATACAATGGACTTAAGTAAGTTATATTTCATTTATTATAAGTAGAATATTTTAAATTAATTTAATAACTTGTAAATTGTTTCATACTTTTGACAGCTTTGAAGCTGATATTACGAGAAGATAAAATAGGATGATAACATCTTGTTGGTAGGGAGGTCCATACATTAATTGGAAAATAGTGCCAAAAGAAGTAATAAACTTATGTTGGAGTGAATTCAATGTAAGTTAATTGAATTTAGGTTGCCAACATTTGTGATGAATACCTTAATAAAAAAAAATACATTTTAATTTTTCAAACAATTTAAACCCTTTGGTAAGTTATTCTATAACCAACTTCGATCAATTTTAACAATTCAAATAGTTGAATGTTTATTTCTTATTTTTTCTTCAATTATTTGTATAACAGGTGAAATTCAAATACAATGAAACTCAAATGGAAGAGATCCGCAAAATATTCAAAAGAAATGTGGGCGAAAAGATAAGGAATGTGGTATATGATGCGAGAAAAAATAACACAAAGCCATGGTTCATTAACCCCGATAGTTGGGAGATAATGCAAATAAATTTTGCTGGTCTCGAGTACCAGAAAAAAAGTGAGAAAGCAAAAATAAGTTGGGAAGCGAATTCTGTAGCATCTATGGGCTCCACATATTGTTGAGGCTCCATAACTATTCAAGAACATAATAAACGATTGGTAAGTCCATTAATCTTTTTTTATCTGTAATATTTTTTTAGAAATATTTGTTAGAATTCTAAGATATTTATATTTGGCCAATTATGGATTGTGATTAAGAGTTTTTATTACAGGTTTATAACAAATATGTTTTAGTGTATTTTGATCAAGTTGTCAAAAACTTATCAAAATGACCTATATAAGATTTTATATACATGTACTCTTTATTTTATAAGGTCACAATAAATATACATTTGTCTTCTTATAATTATAGACATAGTTTCAACTTCTATGCTAAAAATCAGCAGGAATATTGTAAACATAATTTCAACTTCTATCATTATTGTTTTCATGTTAGCAATTCTATATTTTTGACACTTTGTGAAAACCAGACCTTTGGTTGGTTCGTGAACCTATAAATGAATATGAATAACATGGAACTGTATCAAATTTTCCATTGAAAAGATGTTTCTGAATTTTTAAAGATCATGTTTGCAGATGACTTGAAATCATACTTGTCATGTGATCTTTATTTAGGCAATGAAGCTAGGGAGACTGCTCACAATATTTGAGTATTTCCATCATACACATAAAAAAAGGATGGCAGTTGGAGTGACCCACGAACAGTTGCAGCAGTGGTATATTAAATTATCTTTTGTTATGTTAATATATAAGTTGATATTAAAGTTTACTAAGGTGTTAAATGTTTATTATTGTTTTTTTAATATATTATTGATATGTATTTCTAGGATAATTTTACAGAGCTCAGCCAAATTAATGATGGTTGTGAGGAGGCAAATAAAAAAACAGATGATGAATTGTGGGTCATAGCTGTGGGTGGGCCTAAAAAAGGAAGAGTATTTGGTATGGGTACGACTGCTAGCTCCTATTTGGATGATCAAGAATCCTGCTCGGTACAAGTTTCAAAAAAATTAATATATTGGAGGATATAATACAAGATTTGAAAGAAGAAAAGCTCCAAGTAGATGTAATAATTGAAAAACTTTTAAAAGGACAAGAGAATATGCATGCTCAAATGTGCAAGTTAATGGCATTTTGTGAAAGTCGAAATAATGATGAGGTACAATTTCAATTTTACAAATTATTTTTAATGCAAAAATACGTGTTATAACTTTTGTGTTTTTTTAACAGAACGAATTAAGAGAAAATTAGTGTAGGAGCTCAAGAGTAATACAAGTAAGAAACTTCCTAACTATTTTTGTTTGTGATCTCTAGGAATAAAAATATAATAGAATCATTTTTCACTCAAAATGTAATTACGTAAATGTGTATGCACTAAAGAAATCATATTAGCAGCGACTTGCATCTCTCTCACAAGTTAACGAGTGTTGATAATCTGGTCTTTTGAGATGTTACAACTGTTTTCGAGTGTGTCATCTTACATTATTGTCTCTTTTGTTATTGGTGGTGCATGGAATTAGCCCTCTAGTTGTTCATTCTTGGAAGATGTAAATCGGAGGGATACTTAAAAATGTGAATCTACATGTTGTTAGGTGTACATGAACTGGTAAGCTACACTACTATGTTGCCTTATGCTAGTAGTAGTATTGTCAAGAAAATGAGTCAGTCTTAGGGTTGTGGAATCTTCATCTTTTTTAGGAATCAATAATTTATTTTTGAGTGAAAAGTTATCCACAATTTATATTTTGTTTGCTAGACCGACATATTATTATATATATATAACCATTGTCGTGAATTCTTGAGACTTTGGTCAAATTTAAAGTGTATTCTTCCATTTATATGGAAAAATTAGTCAATAAATCACCATTTTAGTGGAACAATCGTGTTGAAAACAAATGAATGGATAAAGTAGTTATAATTTATTATGTGATTACCTTTTACAATACCATATTATAACATGACAATGAAGAAACGCGGTAAGGTTAAGCCAAAATACCAGGGCATGGCAAAAGAATGATAGTTTCTTGTGTATTTTTGGAATAGGAAGAAAATAATTAATTAGTTTGATGTTACTGGATGACAATATATATTATATCTATTTTAGAAATCTCGATTTTATTTTATTACGTTTATATTCAATTTTTTGTATGTAGACGTGTATAGTTTTGTTGTTCATTTATTACCTCTAATGCATTTATGTGTGCAAGGATATGAATTAGATCCAAGATAAAGTTGTTGGAGCAAAATGGTTACATCAAAGCACTAGTTGATAAAGTTGTTGGAGCAAAATGGTTACATCAAAGCACTAGTTGGAAGTGTTAGCTAAAATGAGAGGATCGATTAATTTTCACTTTTTGAAAAATTGTTAGAAATTAATATTGATATATTTTGTTAATGTTTTTTTTTATGTCAGTAACTATTGAATGATACATTTTGTATTTTGTATCTTGTTTTTAAGTGAATATTATTTTTGACTTAAACCTTTGTTTTAAATATTATTATTAAAATTTATAAATATACAATGTATTATAAGAAATAAAGAATAAATATATTAATTTATGACTAATATTCTTATGAACAAGGGAAACATTATGACAAATATTCTTATGAAAATAGAAATATTTTGACGGATATTCCTACGGAATCATTGGAAATGAAATAATCCGTCAAAAATATTGTCGTAAATTCCATAGTAAATACAATGGAAATTTTTTACTTAAATTATATGTCATAAACATCGTCGAAATATTCGTCATAAATTCCATAGTAAAAGTGACGGAGTATATTATATAAAAAATTTCATCACAATATGGAATGGAGGAAAAACCGTCATAAATATTTATAACAAATTATTTATTCTTCGGAATATTTATTGACGAGTGATATACCGACCTTTATTATAAAATGGAAAATATGTCACTAATTATAAATTCGTCAGAAATTTTATAGGAAATAAACGTCATAAATGGCTCATTCTCTTGTAGTGTGAATACACTATTTATATTGGTTGGGAGATGCCATTCTTTTCCTACACGGTAGATTTAAGTTTTATGTTTTAGCTACTAACTGTCGATTAAGCAAGGGCTGACCAACATTAGTTTCCTTGTTCAATCCCTATCATCCAAATTCTTTCTGTGGTCGAAATTGATACTTTAATCAAAATTTTAGTATTTTTTATTTTTGTTTCATTTTGATGACTGACTCTTTTAAGTCTAAATTGAACATTATGAAATCGCTTTAAATTTAAGCGGAGGGCCATGGCGGTGGGGTGTTATACAAGTTCTCCTTTAATTCCCCAAAAAAATTTATGTGGTTGATAATTGAGCACCTAGGAAACACCAATGAGATCTTTGTATCGATATGGTCATTTGAATTTTTACCATTCTCAAAATGATCAAGCCAATCAAAAGATAACGATTTTGAAAAATTGGTTGTTTTCCTTCCTTTTTTTTGTTGGGTCTTGATGTAGGAAAGAAGACGACTTGGCCAGACGTTGGAAGATCGTGCGTTCTAGATGGTTGGGATGGACTCCGTGCATGGGTCTAGTTTTGCGCGTGTTACTGATCCGCTCTTCTACTGTTGGGCTATGTCAGCTGCTTGGCTGTTTGCAACGCGACAATCTACTGTAGTTCGTTAGGGATGCACGACGATTTTCTGTCACTTCCAATCAATTTTTTCTTATTCTCATAATCCCTACAAAACAAATAAATCCAACATTAATACTAGATATATATTGTCTTTATCTACTCTCTTAAATCGCCTATTTTATTTAATTATATGAGTTTTAAAAAATATTCCGTAATTTAATAACTTTAGGATTCAATGGATATGACATTATTTCCAAAACAATTATTTATTTAAATTCCCTACAATGAAACCTTATAATTTTTTATAAAATAAATTTATTGGCTTGAGATTATTTAAAAAAACAAAAAATTAGAGAGTAAAAAATGAGTATTTATAGAATACCCCTCTCGGACAAAATTTAGATGAAACTCTCGAGTTTAGAAAAATATATGTCAAAATTTGACCAATAAACACTATATTTAAATCTCCAATGTATAATTTTTTTTCGAATTTGTCTTTCTTTCTTTCTTTATTTATAAAAGTATTGTAGGGATAGAAAGATAAAATCGGATGATGCTTGTATTCAACGACATTTTCAACATGATTACGCTATGATCGCCCATTGTTATGAGTACGACGATAGTTGGAGAATTCAAATCTTAGCGACTATCTATCTAATTTGAAATGATCAATCACCATTCTAAAATGGTTCTTTCGAGCATATGCTCAAATGATGATCATTTAGAAAACTCGTTGTTCAATAGTCACTCCTCAGTTAATGTCTATTCTTGACAACGTGTCTAAAGTGATGTTTGTATGATAATCGTTTGAAAAAATCGCTGTCTAATAGTCACTCGTCGGTTGATGACTATTGTAGTGTAAAAATTAAGTGAACAAGCTGGGAGATCGACTTGAATCGAGTTGACTTTTAAGATTATCGACTTAGACTAGCTTTGTCTTGTGAGAGTCGCCACTCAATTTATTTAAAATTAGGAAAAAATATTGCGTTTGAAGAATGCTTTTTTATTTTACAAGATTATGTTTTTTCGATTCGATGTTGGTCACAATCGAGAAATGACCTTAGTACTTTCTTAGCTTGTTGAAGCCAATAACTTCCTAGGATCAAATTTTAAGAAGGTTCCACGCTGTTGATAACAAGATGACAAAATATATCTTTTCTTATTGTCTCAAATAGATTTTTACAACTATTTATAAGAAAGCGACTCTTCATAAGCTTGACTCTTCAAATGACAAAACAAAATTATTCTGCATATTAAATAGCTCCCACCCAAATCTCTTGGTTATCCCACTCATCCCTAGTTATTACTCTATTAAACATCAAAAAACCAAATAACATATTAATTTAAGTTTATTCAACAATCTTCCCCCTTAAACTTAAATATTCTTCCCATCTCTCATTCCAATAAGCCTTTTACAAATCTCCAGCAGTGTGGTCGGTAATGGCTTGGTGAATATGTCAGCGGCTTGAGCTCGACTTTCAACATGATCCAACTCAATCTTTCCTTCTTTGACTTGTTCTCGAATGAAATGAAATCGTACGTCAATGTGCTTGCTCCTTCCGTGATTAACTGGATTCTTTACCAACTCGATTGCCGACTTGTTATCAACTCGAATCATAGTCCCTTCATCTCGAATCACTCCCAAATGCCTTAGTAAATTTGAAATCCATACTGCATGACACACACTCCAAGAGGCCGCCACATACTCTGCCTCGCAGGTCGACAAAGTTACAATAGGCTGCTTCTTTGACAACCAAGTAAAAGCCGTATTTCCGAGTAGGAATATATAACCCGAAGTACTTTTCCGGTCATCAACATCACCACACCAATCACTATCAGAGTAACCCACTAATCGATAGTTATTTGATTTTGAATAGAAAATACCAAGTGAAAGAGTTCCTTGAACATATCCCAGAATTCTCTTGAAGGCCTTCCAATGTGTATAGCTTGGATCCTCCATGAATCTGCTTGTTATCCCAACACTCAACATTAGGTCGGGTCTCGTGTGTGTAAGATACCTTAGACTTCCGACTAAGCTTCGATATCTCCCAGCATCAGCTCGTTCTCCTCCATCAAACTTTGAGAGTTTAGTGCCTGGTTCCATTGGAGTTGAAACTGGATTGCAGTCCTCCATTTTAAACTTCTTTAAAATTTCAAGCGCATACCTCTCTTGTGATATAAAAATCCCTTCCTCCGACTGCTTCACTTCTAGGCCAAGAAAATATTTCATCAAACCTAAGTCAGTCATCTCGAACTCCTTCTTCATTACTTCCTTGAACTCCTCAATCAGTTTTGTGTTGCTTCCGGTGAATATGAGGTCGTCGACATAGAGAGCGACTACCATCATATCATTTTATGATTTCTTTGTGTACAAGGAATGCTCATAGGGACATTGCTGGTACCCATTTTTCTTGAAATACTCGTCAATTCTCTCATTTCAAGCACAAAGAGCCTACTTCAGCCCATAGAGGGCTTTTCTCAATCTCAACACCTTCTTCTCATCACCTCTCTTCATATACCCAAGTGGTTGCTCGACGTACACATCCTCCTTCAACACTCCATTTAGAAAGGCTAATTTCACATCCATCTGTAGAATCGGCCATCGGTTTTGAGCAGCTAACGAGATTAGAAGTCGGATTGACTCCATTCTCATGACAGGAGCAAAGACTTCATCATAATTGATTCTCTCCTTTTGTCTATAGTCCTTCACCACAAGTCGAGCCTTATAACGCTCAACCTCTCCTTCGACATTCATCTTTTTTTGTACACCCATTTTACTTCAATGGGTCGAGTTCCTTTAGGAAGATCGGTTAGCTCCCAGGTTTTATTGCGTTCAATTGCCCCAATTTCTTCATCCATAGCCGATCTCCATTTCTCGTCTTGCACGGCTTTCTCAAAATTCAAATCTTCTGAGTCGGCGAGGAGACATACAATGTGGACTTCATTTGTAGTGTCATATATCTCCCGTAGACTTCTCATTCTGGGCTGTAGAGGCTCGGATTCATCTTCTGAAAGCTCGGTGCTTGTTGATATCGGAGGCATAACAACCTCTGAACTTGTTTCTTCCTCAATCGGGTTACTCCAGTTCCATGTCATTGATTCCTCCACGTGAACATCTCGACTCACCACCAATTTCTTATTAATAGGATCAAACAATTTATATGCCTTAGATTTTTCATCATACCCAATAAATATGTACTTCTTGCTTCGATCTTCTAACTTTGTCCTATGCTGACTTGGTACTTGCCTATAGGCCACACTACCGAGTACCTTGAGATGAAAAACACTCGGCTTTATACCACTCCAAATCTCTTGAGGCGTCTTCTCTCCTAACTTGGCATGTGGACATCTATTTTGCACATAGACTGCGCACTGCACCGCCTCTGCCCAAAACTGTTTTGGTATATTCTTTCCTTTCAACATAGATCGAACCATATCGAGAATAGTTCGGTTCTTTCGTTCTGCTACACCGTTTTTCTGCGGAGAATATGGAGCAGTCAAGAAACGCTTGATTCCATATTCCTCGCAGTATTTGTTGAACTCGTTAGAAGTGAACTCAGCTCCTCTGTTAGATCGGACTGCTTTGATAACTTTGTTTGTTTCTTTCTCCACTATCACTTTAAATTTCTTGAAGTTTTCAAACACTTCTGACTTCTCCTTTAGAAAATAAACCCACGTCTTTCTCGAAAAATCATCAATTAAAGAAAGGAAGTATCTCTTACCACTAAATAATTCTGGAGTTATTGGCCCACATAAATTAGTGTGAATCAGTCCGAGTTGCTCCTTTGCTCTGTATTTAGAACTACTTGGGAAAGAAGTCCTCGCTTGCTTCCCGATCACACATTCTTCACAGAACCTCTTTTCGAATATAATGTTAGGCATTCCAAGCACCATCTCCTTTTTCACAAGCTCGTTCACCCCCCCGAAGTGAAGATGACCGAACCGATAATGCCACTTCATGGCCTCATCCTCTAGATCAAGTTGCATACATTTATCTTGAACTATTTTAAGCTCAAGTTTGTACATACAATTTTTCATCATTTCTACCTGGGCAACGAGTCTCCCAAGTTTATCCTTCAGCTATAGTTCTCGGTCCTTTATTATAGCCGAGTACCCTTTCTCCATCAACTGTCTCATGCTCAGTATGTTCCTTTTGAGATCAGGTACGTAGTAAACATCTCTGATCTCTCCGATTCCCCTATTTTTCTGCTGATACTTGATCGTTCCTCGACCTTTGACGTCTAATTTTGAAGCATCGCCGAAAGAAATGGATCTGGACTCTACCTTTGAGAGAATTTTGAGTAAGCTCTCGTCGCCACACATGTGGTTACTTGCGCCAATATCCAAATACCAAAATGAGTTATCAGAACAACTTGGCTTGATCTCAGTTTCTGGAATTTTTGTCACCTGCAACAATCATTCATCTTCTTTCTCAACAAAGAAGTTTGTTGGTTCCTCCTTTTTCTTCTCGGATCTACAATCTTTGGAAATATGACCCAGTTTTCCACAATTATAGCATTTTATCGAGTAACAATCCTAGGCAACATGCCCATTCTTTCCACAGTTGTAACACTCAATATTATTGTTTGTGTTTGTCTGACCACCCCGAGCTTGACCTCTGCCATGCTAGTTCTGTTGGCCGACTTGCTCACTTCCTCGTCCTCCTCACCACCTAGGCTTCTGCCTCTTCCTCTGCCTTTGGTACTCTGAGCATAGAGCACATTCTCCTCTTTTATTGTCGCCTTCGCCTGGAGAGCCTGTTCAAGAGACTCCCCCTTCTTGTTTTTCCTTCTATGCTCATGCGCTTCTAGGGACCCAACAAGCTCTTCAATGGTGAGCGTTGATAGATCCTTAGATTCCTCTATTGCGCACACAATATTTTCGAAACTATCTGTCAATGACCTCATAATCTTTTCAACAACTCGGTTTGATGAAAGACTCTCACCATTCTGATTTAGTTTGTTCACCACAGTCTCTACTCGAGTGATGAACTCAGATACGCTTTCAGACTCTTTCATCCTCATGTTTTCCAGATCGCCCCTTAGGGTTTGAAGTCGGACTTGCTTCACCCGTTCGTCTCCTTTGTTTGCTATTTCGAGTGTATCCTATGCCACTTTGGAAGATTTTGCGTTAGCTATCTTCTCAAAACCAGATTTGTCGTCAGATCGGTATAGTAGATATAGAGCCGCCCTATCTTTAGCTCGAACGACCTTCAACGTGTTCAACTGGGAATTTGAATACCCATTTGTGTTCTCCGGTTCCTCATACCCAGTCTCGACCACATCCCAGTTATCTTGGGAACCGAAAAGGGCCTTCATCTGTACCTTTCAGTTGTCGTAATTCACGCCTTTTGTCAACTTGAGTAGATGAATGACATTGGTTAGACCTGTCATTCCTCTCAAATGTTTACACTCAACACACACACCTCACAAGGCTCTCGATCGCTCTTGTTTTTCTCTCTCAGCCAGTGCACATCGCTGCGTTCTCTTTTGAGAATAACAGGTTTTCTCACACTCACCTCACACACAATAGCTCTGATACAAATATTTTGATAACAAGATGGCAAAATATATCTTTTCTTATTGTCTCAAATAGATTTTTACAACTCTTTATGAGAAAGCATAGACTCTTCATATGCTTGACTCTTCAAATGACAAAACAAAATTATTCTGCATATTAAATAGCTCCCACCCAAATCTCTTGGTTATCCCACTCATCCCTAGTTATTACTCTATTAAACATAAAAAAACCAAATAACATATTAATTTAAGTTTATTCAACACACGTCGATGACGACAAACTTCGCCTCAAACGATACTCCTGCCACTTTGATCTTTGATCGTGGTTATGAAATTCTCCTTAATTTCCCTCTTTGAGATGTTAAAGCTCTCACATAGAGATCGGAAAGGAACAACTTCGCCTTGGCGACCCCTACTTAGACCAAGGTACGCCAATGACAAATATTGAGTGCTAGCTCATTGTTTACAAGCGGCATGAGTATCAATTTTCCTTAAAAATGGATAGAGATATAGAGAGCCTTAGTATGATTAGGACCTGAAGTAGACAAGTCCTTATCTCCGAAAGAAATGTCATGGAAGATAACATCAGAAGTGTCCATGGAAACCAACTCAGTAGTTGTGGCATCTAAAGGGACAACTATTTTAGTGAGCCCGACCAGCAATGCATACCGATGCTTGACTATGCTCATCAACAACTCCCAAATAGATATGTTGGCATTGATTTTCTTGAGCTGGGTTAAAACATTAATAACATGAGAAGAAGAAAATGGTTCTTCTACCCTTTTATGAGCAACAAGAGTTTTGGTAGATTCCTTGGACTTGTCTGAGTCAAGGTCTTTAAGAAAAGAAGATTGAAAGTCTATACCAACTTTGGTGACATTGACGCTCATGTTTACCTCAAATGGGTCATTTCTCTTTATGATCATTTCCCACTTGCGATTAGCCTTGTTCGCTTCTAGAATTAGCTCAGTTGTAGGTATCTTTGGTACTACCTCACATGTTTAAAGCGATCGGGGATCACAATAGAATGAACATGCTTCTCTTTCGCATAGTTCTAAGGAATTGCTACGACATTGAGGGCTCATTTCTTTTCTCATTTAGGATGAGAAGATATTGTGTTGAATTCAAGAGAATCAACACAAATCATTTCCATAAGGTCATCTGACAAAAATAGTTCATCATTAACCTCTATAACGTTAACCCCATGTTTGGGCAACAAATTTTTAACTATATTGGACTTAGGAATAACTCTAATATCGATAAGATCTTATAATTTTCTCTTTAGGATTTTACAATGATTAGTTCCATGACCATGAGCCTGATGATAATCACAAAAGTCATTTGGGTATCTACCCATTGGATCATTACCCGGTCTTAGGGTCAAGAGAGTAAGCAAATTATGGGAAATGACTATCTTTAAAGCCTGACTTTGGGTCATTTCGAAACTGTCATATTGGCGTGGAGTGTGGACATTGTCCTCACAATTAAGGTTTTTAGGATTCGTAGTGCTGTTGATAATTTCAACTTTTCAACCGCAATATTAGAAGTATTCACCCATGAGCATTCCACATAGTGGACAGTGACGACTTTGAGTTTTGGAGCTGGATAAGTTTGAGAAAGGTAATAGGAAGGAATATCTTTTCCTTTTTATGGAATTTTGATCATCCATGTTCTTCCCAACCTTGATCAGCGTCACCATGCTCGTGAAGATGGATTAACTCATACCCTCATGATACATCATTCATGTTTTTTATCATCAGATCCATTTATAATTGTTCATTATGGGAGTGTCGATATCCGAGACAACAACCCATCATTTGTCAAGGAGAGTTTCAAGCATTTTCTTATCCCCTTGCTTGATAAACTTGAGATCTCTCTACGTTACTTTAGGGGTCACGTTCATATTTTACCTCTTCATAAATGTGTTGCCGAGATCTTTGATAGTTGTGAATCGAGAGATTCGATTCCTTAATTAGAATTTCGAGGCTTTCCCTGCCAGAAATCGAGAGAAAAGACAAAGAATGGTAAGGGTGTCTAACTGGAGAGGCCCCATGGTGTCCTAGTAATTGTCAAACAATAAAGTAGGGTCCTCATTTCCTACAAACATCAATATGTTAGGGAGTAATAGATCATGTGGGATGGAACCTTTTCTAGATTCCGTGAACCTTTTCTCCTAGTCATTGACATCTTTGATCGTTATTCCTTTTTTCATTTCATCCAACTGAGAACACATTTCAACTTTGAAAACCTTCAAATCTTCCATCATATCTTACTGTATTCTTGAAGATATATAAAATGCACCATCAATAGTAGTGGTGGCAACAATAGTAGGTGTGACAATAATATGAACTTGTCGAACGGTTTTAGTGGTTTCAGCCATACCAGAGTTTGTAAGTTGAATTTTAATGAATCTACCTGTAGATGGGTCTCTCGTAGGGGCTGTAATATCAGGGCTATACAAACTCCCTATAACAAAAATCACATATCAATGTTCTATTTAATTTCACATTTAGATTCATTTTATATGTAATCATTATAAATACAAACATGTCCTAAATAGAAATAGATGTTCGAAACTAATAACTTGCTTTTTATTATAAAATATTGCATCAAAAATGATGCCTTTCCACAAAAGGTAATATATATTGTTACTCATGCACACAAAAGATCGTGCATAGTACAAAAGTAGATATAAACTTAAACATAAGAAAACTAAGGATTAGATGCATAATTAGGGTCTTCCTTGAGATTTGTCTTGGTGTGGGACTCATTTAAATCATATCTAGCCTCCTCCCTAACGATCAATGCCGCGTCATGATCGAGATCAAACCTCAAATCTGAATCTATCTCTAAAGGATAGCCGTTAAAGTACGTAGGCTCGATATCATTGGCAAACAAATCCCTTGTGCGACTCTTTGCTCGCTATTACCTCTTGCTCCATGGGTGCGTCCTTCGTAGCTCCATGTTCATCGTCAATATCCATGTCTATCTCCTCGTACAAATACTCGTAGCGACACATATCCATCACTGGAAACTCTATCCCTACTAGAAAATTTGAATCGAATGCTGATGGATAAGAGCCATTGTCCAATCCCGACTCATGGACTGGAAAGTAGATGTCGTTGTAAAAACCATCGTCTTCGTCAGATGAGATATCCATTTCCACACTAGTCCTCCAATGAAGACCTTTATATTTGACAATAGAGTTGGGCCAGAAATCAACCGTCTACACTTTCCAAGTATATTGCCAAATGTCTACATAGACATCGTAAAGTTCAACTGTAATTGGTCCGTCAACTATAGAAAAAGATCCCACTATGGGGATTCAAACCATTTAGCAAACTAAAGATGTAACAATATAGTACAATAGATGGAAACCTCCTCTAGACTAAACAAAACAATGAAATATCGAGTTACCATACAGAATACAGAGGCAATAATGTGATAATAAGGAACAATAAATTAGATGTTATGATTGTCTTCAATATGATGAGTTCGTGAAGCTCTAGAAACTCTCTATTCGAGCCTTTTGAGCATGATCATAAAAGATGACATCAAAATGAAGAGGAAGGAATTAAAGTTTTTCCATCATCCAAAGATAAACAATAAGAGGGGAGCCCCTCCTAGACATGTGGGTCTACTCGTGAAGAGTTTGACGAATCCCAAGAATAATTTCTATCAGAATGATCCCTAATAAATCTAATTGTGCATCTTGCATAACTACAATGACTTCCAGAATACGAGGGGAAAGTCTATGTATCTGATCTGAACATAATAGAAAGTGGGACATGAGGATGACCAGGATCTTGCGACATGTGATCTTTCGGTCCTCATGATCAGAGGATTGATCCAGAAGTTTATGCCATATGGATAGAGTGATGCCTCCGTTCCAAACTAGGTAATGAGAGGTGTGATCATCAACGACGAAGAAAGTCTGTAGAATATCTTTAGGAGAATATACATCCTCTATAGGAGAGAGATATAGAAGATCTCGAGAGGGAGAGCGCAAGATGGCGTGAAACTCCTCGATTGTAGGAGAGATACGATATCGAAATCTATGCTATAACTTGATTAGTATAAGTCAAATGTGTGATAACAGGTATACAATAGATTTTCAAAAACATGCATGTCTTGTTAAAGATTGGTAGGGGAACATCCTATTGATAGGAAGTAGAATAGGAAATTCATAAAAGATGAACTGGAAGAATAAAACATCTGATCCTATATGCATGATTGCTAAAAATGATCAAAACTGGTTGTGGTATAAACGACTTAACCACCTAAACTTTAAAATGATTAACAATATTTGTTCAAAAGATCTTGTAACTAACATTTCTAAACTGAATTTTTCTAAAGATAAGGTCTGTCCTGCTTGTTAAGTGGGCAAACATGTCAGATCAACTTTAAAAAACAAAGGGAATATCCAATCCGATAGGTGTCTAGAATTATTGCACATGAATTTGTTTGGTCCAATTCCAATAACCAGTTTAGGGAATGAGATATACCCTGTTTATAATTGATGATTACTCTAGATTTACCTAGGTAGTATTCTTGGTATCTAAGGATCAAACTATTGAAAATTTAATTAAAATTCTTAGAAGAGTACAAAATGAAAAATCCTTAAGTATCATAAAGATTAGAAGTGACAGAGGAACTGAATTTACAAACATAAATATGTCTTTTTTCCTTGAGGAATCTGGTATTAGACACGAGTTTTCTAGTGCCGGAACTCCACAGTAAAATGACGTTGTTGAAAGGAGGAACAAAACACTGAAAAAAGCAGATAGGTCAATGCTAGTTGATTCCGGTGTATCTTAAAAACTTTGGGTATAAGTCATTAACACATCATACTACACTTAAAATAGACCAGTGATTAATAAATGTTTTTAATAAAACATCTTATGAAATATTCTATGGAAAAGTTCATAAGATATCATATTTTATGATATTTGGATGTAAGTATTTTATTCATAACAATGGAAAAACTCATTTGACTACTTTTGATGCCAAATCAGATGTTGACATAATGTTAAATTATTTTTCAGTTAGCAAAACATATAGAGTTTTCAATAAACAAACTCTAACTGTTGAAGAATCTACTCATGTTGTATTTAATGAATCTGTTGAAATTAACTCTAATGAAGTTATTGAAGTATCTAACAGATTGGAAGCTACTCATCTCCAATTTAATAATGATGATGAAGTTCAGGTCAACAGAAAAAACCCATCTAATCAGCCAGCTGACCCAGTTGATGTTCAACCAGACAGCTAGACTGAAAGTCAGCAGGCGACTGATAGTCTGGATGTTGCTGAAACAATTGACTAGACACCTGACCCTCTGGGACCAAACTTCAAATGGAACAAAAACTACCCACCTGAGTTAATAATAGGTAACCCATCTGCACATCAAAAACCAACTAATGGTTGAATTTACAAACTCTGCTTTTATTTCTCAAATTGTACCTAAGAAAGTGGATTAAGCATTGTTTAATCCATATTAGATCAATGTTATGCAAAAACAACTAAATCAGTTTGAAAGAAACAATGTTTGACATTTAATTCCATGACCAGATGATCAATATGTTATTGGAACTAAATGGGTTTTTAGAAACAAATTTAATGAAGATAGTTTAGTTATGAAAAACAAATCAAGGCTAGTAGCTTAAGGATACCGATAGGAGAAAGGAATTGACTTTGATGAGTCATTTTCCCCTATAGCTAAACTTGAAGCTATTAGAATTTTCCTAGCTTATGCTGCTTTCAAAAAAATTAAAGTATATCAAATGGATGTTAAAAGTGCTTTTTTTAACGGTATACTTAATGAGGATGCTTATGTTGAACAACCTCCTGGTTTTCAAAATCACTCTCTACCTAATCATATTTTCAAATTAGATAAAGCTTTATATGGTCTTAAACAAACTCGTAGAGCTTGGTATGATACATTGACTAAATTCTTATTTGAGCATGATTTTATTATTTGCACAGTAGTTAAAACACTTTTCAGATTTGTAAAAGATTCACAAATATTACTTGTACAGACTTATGTAGATGACATCATATTTGGGTCAACTAACCCCAAATTATGTGAAAAGTTTTCTAAGCTGATGCATGATAAGTTTGAGATGAGCATGATGGGTGAGATGACGTTCTTCCTTGGTCTTCAAGTTTGGAAACTTGAAGCTGACATTTTCATAAATCAAGAGAAGTATATCAATGAATTACTGAAGAAATTCGGCATGGTGAACTATTCAGATCCTCAACTCCCATGAACTCATCAACAAGCTGGATAAAGATGAAGGTGACCATGATGTAGACATCATAACTTATAGATGAATAATTGGATCCTTGCTATATCTAACAGCCAACCGACCATACATTTTGTTTGATGTCGGCGTGTGTGGAAGATTTCAAGCTAATCCTAAACAATCTCATTACATAGCTTCTAAATGTATTTTGAAATATCTGAAGGGAACTCAATGTGTTGTAATGTGGTATCCGAAGGATTCCAGTTTCAACTTAATTAGTTAATCTGATGCTCACTATGCAGGTTGTAAGATTGATCGGAAGAGCACTAGTGGAATGTGTCAGTTCCTTGGTGATCGTCTGATCTCTTGATTTAGCAAGAAGCATACTTCTAATGCCACATCTACAACATAAGTAAAATATCTTTCTGCAGACAGCTGTTGTGCTCAATTGCTTTGGATTCAATAATAGTTGATAGATTTTGACATTCAGGCAGACGAGTCTCCGATCTTTTATGACAATACTAGTGCTATCGCGATCACTTATAAACCGGTGTTGCACTCCAGAACGAAGCATATCAACATTCGACATCACTTCATCCGAGATCATGTAGCTCAAAAGCATGTTTGGTTGGAATACGTGACAGTTCAACAAGTGGCCAAAATCTTCACGAAGCCACTCCCTGAGACTAAGTTTTCTTACTTTAGAAATATTTTAGGTCTTCTAGATCTAAATTAATTTAGTATTCATAAACTGAGGGGGATTTGTTGATAAGCTGATAAGCCAGATGTGTTGAAATGACTATTTCCAACCGTGCTGAAAAAATAGTCGACTGATGACACTATACATCAGAAGAGACTATGCTTAAGCAACTTGTAATTTCAGCATAGTAATGACACTAAGCTATTAGGCAAAATATCTTGTTGGATATTTGCTGAGAGTCAGCAGCACTCATTTAGCACATCAGTGTCACAAAGCTAAAATGCAAGGCACACGAACAACGCAATTAGTCGGCTGTCTTAGTGAATATCAGACGACTCGTCTTAAGCCGAGTGGAACAACTATTTTAATCTTATCAATACGTTGTCGTTTCACTTCCCTTTGGATAATGAACAATCACATTTTTAAATTAGATTTTTAAAATAAATATTTGTTTTTTAAAAACAAATAAGATGAAGACACATGTCTATCATGTTCTATAAAGTGTGACCAACACTCCTAAACTGATTCATATTTCTCTCTTAAAATCCCTTGCGATTTTTTGCGATTTAAAACCATAAATCTCCATCTTCTCTCTAGAACTCTACCATTCTTCATCTTCATCTTCTCAAATTCTAACTTTATGAAATGACTTCGTTTGCTCAAAATACGATGCAGGTGGATTTCGAATCCTTCTACACCCTAGGGATGCCGAAGATGGTGGCAATGTTCCAAACCCTAAAAGCTTCCGGTTTGAGAAAGTTTCTCAGGCGTTCATTCACCGTTCACTTACCGAAGGTTCGCGAGTTCTTTACGTTTGTAAGGATAGTTGGAGAAACCGTTTAGAGAACGGTGAAAGGCGCAAAGGTTTCTATTTTTCTGAAGAGCTATGCACCCAATATTTTGGGCTTCCAACGGAAGGGCTCACAACTTTCGACTTGGTTCCGGCCAAATCGATCAAGGAAATGCAAACGGCCTTTTCAGACGTTTCCCTCCTTGTTGAGACTCATGAAAAGAAGAAGCTATTGAGGCCAAAGTTCTGTCTTCTCAGTGACATTATTTCGAAATCTCTCCAGGCGAAGGTAGGGTTGTTCAATGCTTACATTCAAGATCGTTTTGAAATAATGGTGGCCATTACTAAAGGAATGCCTATAAACTAGTCATTTGTTCTATTCACTACCCTTTTGACTATGGTGACGTTGCCGAAGAAGTAGAACACTGGTTTCTACGTACAGATCAGCAGGCTGCTAAAGCACATCTAGGTCAACCTTGGAAAGAGGGTAAACATTCATTCTAATAGAGTTATGAACAACAGAAATGTCAGTAACTACTATCTCAGGATGAAAGGGATCAAGGACATCAACCTTGAATCTTCCACTCAATAGTCAAGCAGAAATTCAACCACCCTCTCTAAGTGTTAATCCCTTTCTCGTTGTCCAACTCCAAGGAAGAGAAGGAAGTTGGTGGTTGAGGAGTCGGCTGCGAGCTCAAACAACCAAAACCTTGACTCAATCGAAGAGACAACGGATACTGTCTCCAAAGACAAGAAGGCTAAATTGGAGGAATCCCCTGCAACAGAGGTAACTCCTAAAGTAGCCTCTAAAACTGCTCTAGCCGTAGTGTCTGCCGAAGCTATTGAGGGCCTAGTTGAAACACCAGTTGTTATGTCTGCTAACAAGGTTGCTGAAACACATGTTGTCTAGACATTTGTTACCCTTACTGCAGAACAATCAAAAGCAACAACTCCAAAAGCAGTTGTCCCTATGTCAACTGTCTCTCTAGTGGCAATTGCAAGAGGGGTTCAAGCTGCTAGAGGTATTGTATTTAGGGAACCTGTCCCTACTACTGTACAACCTGGCAAAGTTGTAGGAAAGGGAAAAGATATTGTGGTCTTTGTACCCGAAACTCTCTCCCCTAGTGAAACAAATCGTCGATTTAATTATGGAGGAGGTTGAGACGACATCGACGGAGAGCTGAGAGTGTTCGATAAATGGACCAATATAAGTCTTCACAAGAGATTCACTCAATTCCTTTACGGCGCCAATCTAAGTCTGAAGTTTAAGGCGCTGATATTTATGGAGAAATCAGTCCTGACTTGGGCCTACACTAAGGACATTTAGGAAGCTTTCAAGAGGAGAGAACTAGTCGCGGCCAACGTTTGAGGAGGTGCCTTGCAACCAATCCTTCATCAAAGACAGGCCAACTATGATCCTTTAGAGAAAACCACATGGATGGTCACTAGAGTAAATGCTAAGGTTCAACATATCCTGGATTCTTTCATCTCATCAATCATGTTGTTCATTCATGTTGGGTCAAATTATTTTGACTAAGTGTCAAAGTAGTTTGACCATTGGAATTTTGATGATGAATGTATATAAAACTCAATCTATCCCGTCTAATAGTTTTTGGTGCAGGTGTATCGAAAACAGGATTTATTAGACTTAGTCTTAATGAGGTTCATCAGATTGATTTGGCATAAGATGCATTGAGTTACACGGAGTTAGACGTGCAGTCTAACAGACGTAGTTAGACGTGCAGTCTAACAGACGTAGTTAGACGTGCAGTCTAACAGACGTAGTTAGACGTGCAATCTAACACACGGAGTTAGATATGCAGTCTAACTAGTGAGAGTTAGACGTGTGGTCTAACTCCTTCAGATTAGTCTGAAAGGATGTATAGTTAGACGTGCAGTCTAACTAATAGAAGTTAGGCGTGTAGTCTAACTCCTTCAAATTAGTCTGAAAGGATGTGGTATTAGACGTGTTGTCTAATTCCATTAGACCAGGTGGTCTAATGGATCCTAATATTAGACGGGGGAGTTTAATTTCATTAGACGATGTTGTCTAAGTGAAATACGTCTAATGCTAGGCCTAAGCAGTTGCTTGAAGCTAACACCCGTCTACCCACGATCAACTAGCTGTACACTACTCCTACTCCACTTTCCTGTGAAGATTAGTACGACAACCAGTTGTAACCAATTGAGATTAATGCCACGTAAGCAAATATTCTTCCCACTACTTGTTTTTGCAGGAATATCCTTGAAGAATATTTGGCGCACTATCAGATTGGTATGGCCACGATCCTAGTGCTCAGAGTCTGTTGTGTACTATGGAGGCGTTCCAATAGAAGCTCTCCACGTGTCATTATGGAAGATTCGACCGTTGGTACCTACCCCTTATTTAAAGATCCTCAAGGACAACGAAAGAATCATCGATCTATCGATACTCAGATTATTCTATCTTAAGCATAAAAAACTGTCATATTGAGAGAGCTGCTTTCTTACTTTTACCGAGTCTACAATCAAGAGAGAGTTATAATCAAAGAATTGTATTAGATGAATTATATTCTTCATATTGTAAGTTGAACAAAGTCTGTTCTGTTCAATAGTGAGCTAGTCGTGCGACTGTATTTAATTCGTTGAAAGTTTAGTGAATCATTCTGGTGGTTGGAAGAAGGAGTGACGTATGAGAGTTAACTCTGAACATCCATAAACAAACTGCTGTGTTGTTTCTTTCTGTCATCTTTTCACGGTACGAAGCCCTTTTTCCTTCTCCGGCACGGGATTCTTGGTTCTTAGCTTCAAACCCAAGCAAACATTTCCGCACTTGAATCGTTCAAGAGTTTGCAAGGGTTTGTGCAGAATAGAAAGTGATCTAAATCCTTAACATGATTTCTATCAAATCGTTTTTCCTAAGCCGTTATCAATCGCCAGACCACCGTCTCTATTGATTACGCTGATCCTATCAATTGGTATCAAAACTATGTTTCCTATTATCAAGTTTAAAGAACCTGAATCATGTCTATCATCAACGAGATCCCTATTCTGTCAAGAGACAACTGTGACTATTGGATGATGAGAATGCAAGCTCACTTGGCTGCTCTTGATTACTGATGGTCCCATAAAGATTTCGAAGCCAAGAGGTGAGTGAACTATTGAAGATAAGATGAACAACAACCTAGATAATGTGGCCAGAAATATTCTATATCAATCAATCAACATGAACATATTCTACGAAATCAAGTCCTGCTCCTCTGCTAAAGAAATAAGGGAGAAGATGACTTAGATTTATGGTAGAAACGCTCAAGCAAAGAAGAACCAGAAAGACAAGAAAGTTTTCATGTGTGTTGAAAAACAAATCCAAATGGGCAGACAACGAATTAGAGGAGTATCCTACTGAAAAAGAGACTGAAGTTGTAACATGCTTGATGGAAGACGACCAATCCAAGGTACAAGTGAATGATGGTCTCGAGGAATCTATGTGGTATCTAGATAGCGGCTGTTCCAGGCATATTACAGGAAATAGACGGCTTCTCACCGATATAGCAGATTGTTCTGGACCTAAGATCACTTTTGGTGATAACAAGAAGGGTAAGACCATGGGTAAGGGTAAGATTATCCATGGTAATCTAACCATTAATGAAGTGTTACTCGTGGATAACTTGTGCTATAACCTGATCAATATTAGTCAACTATGTGATAATGGCTTGTTAGTTGATTTTCAAACTCATGCATGCTTAGTTGAGGATCAACATGGTAATACTTTACTAACTAGTAGTAGAGTAAGAAATTCATATTAAATGAACTGACAAAAAGAATCTTCTGATCCTATGTGCATGATTGCCAAGAACGACCAGAAATGGTTATGGCATAGAATGTTGAACCATTTAAACTTCAAAACCATCAACAACATTTGTTCAAACAATCTAGTTATTGGTTTACCTAAACTTCAGTTTTCAAAGAACAAGGTATGCTATACTTTCCAGTTAGGCAAACATGGCAGATCATCGTTCAAAAGTAAAGGGAAATCTCAATCCAGCTGTTGCTTAGAATTGTTACATATGTATCTGTTTGGTCTTATTCCTGTAAAGAGCCTAGGAGAAATGAGATTTTCCCTAATTGTTACTGATGATTTTTCTCGATTTACATGGGTAGAATTTTTGCCATCAAAGGATAAAACTGCTGAAAATTTGATTAGAATATTTAAAAAATTCAGAATCAGAAATCTTTGAATATTGCATGCATTAGAAGTGACCAGTGAACTGAGTTCACTAACAGATACCTATCATCTTATCTCGAGGAGTCCGGAATTAGGCACGAGTTGTCTAATGCCAGAACTCCACAACAAAATGGCATTGCTGAGGGAAGAGTGAGGACTCTGAAGGAAGTAGCGAGATCTATGCTGGCTGAATTAGACGTACCTTAGAGGTTCTGGGCAGAAGCCATAAACACTACTTACTACACACAAAATCGGTCAATAATTAACAAACGTTTTGATAAAATTCCCTATGAACTGTATTACAGAGGAATTCCCACAGTTTCTTACTTTAAAATATTCGGGTGTAAATGTTTTATTCATAACAATGGAAATGTTTATTTGACCGCATTTGATGCTAAAGCAGATGAGGGATTCATGTTGGGATATTCCTCAGTATACAACATCAGAACACAAACCATTGAGGAATCCCTCCATGTAGTCTTTGATGAACCTGTTGAGAGCAAATCCATTGATCCCATTGACCTTGCTGACAGATTAGAAGAGACAAGTCTTGAGTCTATAAGTGAGGAAGAAGTTCTAGATAAACGTATTTCTTTGTCTGACCCTGTGGCTAATCCAGTTGAGGTTCAACCAGACGTACAAACTCCTGTTCAATAAACTATTGAGAGTTCAGACGTCGCGGAGTCACCCGTTCAGATGACCAATCCCTTTGGATCTAACTTCAGATGAAACATGAATCATCCACCTGAATTGATCATCGGAAATCCTTTCTCTCCTCGAAGGACAAGACGTCAATTGATGGATGAAATGGCCAATTCTGCCTTTATTTCTCAGATTGAACCCAAGAAAATTGGTGAAGCAGTAGTTGATCCTGATTGGATAAATGCTATGCAGGAGGAGTTAAACCAATTTGTGAGAAATAAAGTGTGGCATCTAACTCCTAGACCGACTGACTAGTCAGTCATAGGAATAAGATGGGTCTTTAGAAATAAGCTTAGTGAAGATGGCTTAGTTATTAGAAACAAAGCCTGTTTAGTTGCTCAAGGATACAGACAGGAGGAAGGTATCGACTTTGATGAGTCTTTTGCACCTGTAGCAAGACTTGAGGCAATTAGAATCTTGGTATGACACTTTAACTGAATTTCTGTTTGATCATGATTTTGTTATTGGAACTGTGGATAAAACCTTGTTTAGATTCACTAAAGATTCTCACATCCTGCTTTTTAAAATATATGTTGATGATATTATATTTCGCTGAACTAATCCCAAATTGTGTGAGAAATTTGCTATGCTGATGTAAGACATATTTGAAATGAGCATGATGGGAGAATTAACTTTCTTCCTTGGGCTTCAAGTTCGCCAGCTGGAGAAAGGAACCTTCATCAATCAGGCCAAGTATACCAAAGAATTACTAAAGAAGTTTGGAATGGAGAACTGCTCTACCGCAGCCACTCCAATGAGATCCTCTAGTAAATTGGATAAAAATAAAGGTGGCCAAAGTGTGGATGTCACAACATATAGAGGGCTTATAGGATCTTTGCTCTATGTGACTACTAGTATACCCAGATATCCAATTTGTTGTTGGTGTTTGTGGAAGATTTCAGGCTAATCCTAAACTCTCTCACTTTACTACTGCTAAACGAATTCTTAAATATTTAAAGGGAACTCAAAATGTAGGACTGTGGTATCCGAAGGATTCCAATTTCAATTTGACCAGTTTCTCAGATGTAGATTATGCTGGGTGCAAAATTGATATAAAGAGCACAAGTGGAACTTGCCAGTTCCTTGGAGATCGTCTTATCTCATAGTTCAACAAGAAGTAGCGTCGGTTGCCACGTCTACAACTGAAGCAGAGTACCTCGCTGCTGGCAGTTGTTGCTCTCAACTTTTGTGGGTTCAACAACAGCTCAAAGACTATGGGATTGAAGCTGAAGGATCTCCAATTTTCTACGATAACACTAGTGCCATTGCAATCACCTATAATCTAGTTCTGCATTCTCGAACAAAGCATATCGAAATCAGGCATCATTTTATCCGAGAGCACGTCAATCATTAGCAGATTCATCTTTAATATATTCCTACAAATCAACAAACGGTAGGTATCTTCACAAAGCCTCTGCCCGAAGCTAAGTTTTCTCATTTTAGAAATATTTTAGGTCTTGTTGATCATGATTGATGTTGTTATGTGCATATATTGAGGGGGAACATGTTGGTCAAAGTGTAAGTGGACAGAAAAGAAGACATATGTCTTAAAACGTCCAATGAACTAGAAGCTTAAGAAGCATAATTACTTAGTCGTACGTCTACTCTAGCAGTTTTTATCTTCTTTCGGAAAATTATGTCTTGGTTTATAACCTGCATGGTTAGACGTAAACGTCTAATATAAGTTAGACGTAAACGTCTAATAGAAGTTAGACGTTTTTATGTCTAGAGCAAATGGAAGCTCACGTCTAACCAGACACACGTGAAGCACGTGCTGTTTATGCACAATTAAACGCATCATCTAATAGACATATTTTCCAAGTAGAAGTGAAAAATGTGAAAAGTAGAATAAACATCTAACTACTTGTGTACTTAGATTTTTAATTTTCTGGCTATTTGGACATCTGTCATCTGTATATGAATCTGTCCATATACCTTTTTCCCGCCCAAAATGAACCAGTCACTTCTCAAATAAATTGAAGACAAGTGTCTCTCAATTTTTCAAGAGTGACTGACATTTCCGATATTATTTCCATTTATACGTCTAATATTAACTGCATGTTTTCATGATTAATATTAACAGTTGTGTTCCTAGGGAATAGGTCTATGACTCTTTGACGGTTGGTATAATTATTAGATATTAACTACACGTTAGGTTCTTGATATTTAATGAAGGATATTACTCAATTGGTTGAGTATTCCAAAATCTGTATCTCTCTCTCTCTAGAATTCGAATCGTCAAAATGACTTCCTTCTCTCCAAAATCTCTACAAGGATACAGACAGGAGGAAGATATCGACTTTGATGAGTCTTTTGCACCTGTAGCAAGACTTGAGGCAATTAGAATCTTCCTGGCATATGCATCATTTAAGAACTTCAAAGTTTTTCAAATGGATGTAAAGAGTGCATTTTTAAATGGTAAATTAAATGAAGATGTCTATGTTGAGCAACCCCCTGGTTTTGTGGATCATATGTCACCATATCATATTTTTAAACTTGACAAAGCTCTGTATGGTCTGAAACAAGCTCCTAGAGCTTGGTATGACACTTTAACTGAATTTCTGTTTGATCATGATTTTGTTATTGGAACTGTGGATAAAACCTTGTTTAGATTCACTAAAGATTCTCACATCCTGCTTTTTCAAATATATGTTGATGATATTATATTTCGTTGAACTAATCCCAAATTGTGTGAGAAATTTGCTAAGCTGATGCAAGACATATTTGAAATGAGCATGATGGGAGAATTAACTTTCTTCCTTGGGCTTCAAGTTCGCCAGCTGGAGAAAGGAACCTTAATCAATCAGGCCAAGTATACCAAAGAATTACTAAAGAAGTTTGGAATGAAGAACTGCTCTACCGCAGCCACTCCAATGAGATCCTCTAGTAAATTGGATAAAAATGAAGGTGGCCAAAGTGTGGATGTCACAACATATAGAGGGATTATAGGATCTTTGCTCTATGTGACTACTAGTATACCCAGATATCCAATTTGTTGTTGGTGTTTGTGGAAGATTTCAGGCTAATCCTAAACTCTCTCACTTTACTACTGCTAAACGAATTCTTAAATATTTAAAGGGAACTCAAAATGTGGGACTGTGATTTCCGAAGGATTCCCATTTCAATTTGACCAGTTTCTCAGATGCAGATTATGCAGGGTGTGAAATTGATATAAAGAGCACAAGTGGAACTTGCCAGTTCCTTGGAGATTGTCTTATCTCATAGTTCAACAAGAAGTAGCGTCGGTTGCCACGTCTACAACTGAAGCAGAGTACCTCGCTGCTGGAAGTTGTTGCTCTCAACTTTTGTGGGTTCAACAACAACTTAAAGACTATGGGATTGAAGCTGAAGAATCTCCAATTTTCTACGATAACACTAGTGCCATTGCAATCACCTATAATCTAGTTCTGCATTCACGAACAAAGCATATCGAAATCAGGCATCATTTTATCCGAGAGCACGTCACTCAAAAGCAGATTCGTCTTGAATATATTACTACAAATCAACAAACTGTAGATATCTTCACGAAGCCTCTACCCGAAGCTAAGTTTTCTCATTTTAGAAATATTTTAGGTCTTGTTGATCTTGATTGATGTTGTTATGTGCATAAATTGAGGGGGAACATGTTGTTCAAAGTGTAAGTGGACAGAAAAGAAGACATAAGTCTTAATACGTCCAATGAACTAGAAGCTTAAGAAGCATAATTACTTAGTCGTACGTCTACTCTAGCAGTTTTTATCTTCTTTCGGAAAATTATGTCTTGGTTTATAACCTGCGTGGTTAGACGTAAACATCTAATAGAAGTTAGACGTTTTTATGTCTAGAGCAAATGGAAGCTCACGTCTAACCAGACACACGTGAAGCACGTGCTGTTTATGCACAATTAGACGCATCATCTAATAGACATATTTTCCAAGTAGAAGTGAAAAATGTGAAAAGTAGAATAAACATCTAACTACTTGTGTACTTAGATTTTTAATTTTCTGGCTATTTAGACAGCTGTCATCTGCATATGAATCTGTCCATATACCTTTTTCCCGCCCAAAATGAACTAGTCACTTCTCAAATAAATTGAAGACAAGTGTCTCTCAATTTGTCAAGAGTGACTGACATTTCCGATATTATTTCCATTTATACGTCTAATATTAACTACATGCTTTCATGATTAACATTAACAGTTGTGTTCCTAGGGAATATGTCTATGACTCTTTGACGGTTGGTATAATTATTAGATATTAACTACACGTTAGGTTCTTGATATTTAATGAAGGGTAATACTCAATTGGTTGAGTATTCCCAAATCCGTATCTCTCTCTCTAGAATTCGAATCGTCAAAATGACTTCCTTCTCTCCAAAATCTCTACAAGTAGATTTCCAGTCTATATTCTACTCCAATCCGTGGAATGGTTCAAATGTTTGAATCATTAGAAGCCTCTAGGTTGAAGAAGTTTCTTCGCTCCCACTACATTTATCACGAACAAATCATTCGTGAGTTCTTTGAAACCGCCAAGTTTTACAATGAAAAATATATCTGCGGGATTGTTCTCGAGAGAATGATTTGTTTTGATGAAGATACATTTGGCATGTTCTTCCTTCTCCCAACCGTAGGAATTCATGAGTTTCCTCTCTTCTCTCCTAAAATCCGGTCAGAGATGATGAATGTCTTCTCAGACGCGACCCTTCAAGGAAAGAATCACGGGAAGAGTAGCTTCTTGAAAGTTGAGTATGCCTTACTTAGCGACATCATCTCCAAATCCCTCCTTGCAAAGGACTCCTCCTACACGTACTGCTCAAAAGTCTTTGAGATACTGGTGGCCATCACAATGGGTGTTGTCATCAACTAGAAGAAAGTCCTCTTCGGGAACCTGGTCAGAATGCTCTATGCTAGGAAGACGATCTTCAGTTTTGATGGTCCTCTTGGCGCATTTCTTTGCTATCTTCTCGATGAATCTGGGAATGGGTATCATTCATCCTCCAAACCCCTGAACAACCAGAAGGTTGTTGATTGTGTCCTTAGGGTATAAATGCTTAAATCAAAGAAAAAGGACAGAGGTGTCTACAACTCCGCTCTAACCGTAGTCTTAGAGACTTCTTAGGTTGTAGATTCTTCTTTTCCGATGATGTTAAAAAGGGGGAAGAGAGAAAGATAAAAAGGAGGAGGATATGAATTATTTTTGTTTTTGTTGTTTTTGAAAAGATGTTTTGTATTCCTCTTGAAGAACATTCCTGATCCTGTTTTTATCTGACATGTTTATCTGATAATGGTATTAATTATGACTTGTTTCTAAATATTAACTTTTGAAAATGTTTGTGTAAAATAGATGAACAAGTTTTACTCTGTATTTTATATGATAGATATTTAATTTGTTACTTATGCAAAGTTTTAACATCATCATCAAAAAAGGGGAAATTGTTGGGTCAAATTATTTTGACTAAGTGTCAAAGTTGTTTGACCATTAGAATTTTGATGATGAATTTATATAAAACTCAATCTATGTCGTCTAATAGTTTTTGGTGCAGGTGTATCGAAAACTGGATTTATTAGACTTAGTCTTAATGAGGTTCATTAGACTGATTTGGCATTATATGCATTGAGTTACATTGAGTTAGACGTGTAGTCTAACAGATGTAGTTAGACGTGCTGTCTAACAGACAGAGTTAGACGTGCAGTCTAACACACGGAGTTAGACTTGTAGTCTAACACATGGAGTTAGAATTGTAGTGTAACAGACGTAGTTAGACGTGCAGTCTAACAGACATAGTTAGACGTGTAGTCTAACAGACGGAGTTAGACGTGCAGTCTAACAGACGGAGTTAGACGTGCAGTCTAACGCACGGAGTTAGACGTGCAGTCTAACTAGTGAGAGTTAGACGTGCAGTCTAACTAGTGAGAGTTAGACGTGTAGTCTAACTCCTTCAGATTAGTCTGAAGGGATGTATAGTTAGACATGCAGTCTAACTAATGGAAGTTAGACGTGCAGTCTAACTCCTTCATTAGACGTGTTGTCTAATTCCATTAGACCAGGTGGTCTAATGGATCCTGATATTAGACGGGGGCGTCTAACTTCATTAGACAATGTCGTTTAAGTGAAATACGTCTAATGATAGTCTTAAGCAGTTGCTTGAAGCTAGTACCCGTCTACCCACGATCAACTAGCTGTACATTACTCCTGCTCCACTTTCCTGTGAAGATCAGTACGACAGCCAGTTGCAACCAATTGATTAATGCCACGTAAGCAAATATTCTTCCCACTACTTGTTTTTGCGGGAATATCCTTGAAGAATATTTGGCGCACTACCAGATTGGTACGGCCACAATCCTAGTGCTGAGAGTCTGATGTGTACTATGGAGGTGTTCCAATGGAAGCTCGCCACATGTCATTATAGAAGATTCGACCGTTGGTACCTGCCCCTTATTTAAAGATCCTCAAAGACAGCGGACGAATCATCGATCTATCGATACTCAGATTATTCTATCTTAAGCATAAAAACTGTCATATTGAGAGAGATGCTTTCTTGCTTTTACTGAGTGTTCATCAAGAGAGAGTTAGAATCAAAGCATTGTATTAGCTGAGTGATATTCTTCATATTGTAAATTGAACAGAGTCTATTATTTTCAATAGTGAGCTAGTCGTACGACTGTATTTGATTCATTGAATGTTTAGTGAATCCTTTCGGTGGTTGGAAGAAGGGGTGACGTAGGAGAGTTAACTTCGAACATCCATAAACAAATTGCTGTGTTGTTTCTTTCTGTCATCTTTTCATTCTTGGTTCTTAGCTTTAAACCCAAACAAACATTTCCGCACTTGAATCGTTCAAGAGTTTGCAAAGGGTTTGTGCAGAATAGAAAGTGATCTAAATCCTTAACAGGATTTCTATCAAATCGTTTTTCCTAAGTCATTATCAATCGCCAGACCCCGTCTCCATTGATTACACCAATCCTATCAATTCATGGTACTGAGTCTTCTAAGGATGCTGAGCAATGCAGGGCTCTAGTCTATGCACCAAGCATAATATTTTGGGCCTCTAGCTCTATGGAAGTACATAATTCTCTAGATGCCAAACAACTTTTCTGTGTTGAAAAGTTGTTATTCCCTACTGCCGAGAAGTAACTCTCATTAGTTGTAGTACAAAAGTCCCTCCTTGCTACAGAGCAACTGCCTAGCCATGCTGTAGAGCAACTTCCTAGCTGCTAAGCAACAACAACTCTCCATTGCTGCTGAGCAGTAGTTATTCCAGGCTGCTGAGCAACACTCCTCTCCTACTCCCAAGAAGGAGATCACTCAAGCTGCTGAACATCTCTCCTCTCATGCTTATGTGAAGGAGCTCTCTCAAGCTGCTGAGCAGCTCTCCTCCCCTGCTTCTGAGAATGAGCTCTTTCTGGCTGCTGTGCAGCAGATCTCTTCAGATTCTGAGCTACCACTAAGTCTTTCCGTCGTGAAGCTTGCGTCTCCAACCGAGCAGCAACCCCTTCAAGCTGCATCCAGTCACTCTATAGAAGTGACTAGACTTATCAAAGATATATATGTAGAAACTCAAGGGGTTGATGGCTTATCTCAAGCGCTAATTCAGGTGTCTTCTCTTCAAGCTTCCTCATCTTCAAGAGATCCAGCTCCGTCTGCTATCAAAGAAAGTACACATATCTCCCCTCTTTAGATCCTACCAGTCGTTTCCCAACTAGAACAGTCGGCTCCTAATTCTCCAAAGGAGTCATCTCTAGTAACGGTGGATATCCACACTCTACTCCAGGACACTATTGCGCCTCTACAACCGAGTATAACAGCCATCTTTGGTGAACTGAAATTTCTTAAGGAGCAGTCAGCAGTTACCTCAAAAGCAACAGCCTCGGCAGCTTTGGAACAGGATAAAATCCTTAGCTAGGTCTCAAGGAGCTCTATTAAGGTCATAATAATTAAGGAGTCCATGACTAGGCTGAAAAAAATTCTGAACAACACCGTTTCGGCCAAAACAGGGATCTCTCTACGAAAATTAATACTATCGATATGCAAATTGCTGAACAGACTTCCTCAAGCATGTAGCAGACAATCGAATTAAAGATGCTAATGTTAAAAAGGGGAAATTGGTCGAGGGGGAAGAGCTGGTAGGGGGAAGCTAGACAAGGAGGAACGTAGCGAGTCAACTAGAGCTGGCTTGGAAAAGCTACGAAGAATTAAAATGGAGGAATATCTATACTCTAAATATTTTGTGCATTTATGTTCAGATATATATATATATATATATATATAATTTACCCTTAATTCCCTACTCTTATAACTTTTTTTAACATTATCAAAAAAAGGAAATTGTTATATTAAGTTAAAGAAAGTAAAAGGGGGAAATTATTAAATTAATATTAAAGAATAAACCCTTAATTTAGTTGAAATATGAAAGATACTTTAATTGATTAAAATGAACTTAGGATAATTAAAATAAATATGACATAGTTTTGATGATGCATTGATAAATGAATAAAACTAAGTTCTACAAATGTTTAATGTGCAGGTAAAACTGAAGAGGTTCTGACATCATAGTTGATGTCAGTAGAGCTGAAGAGACGCTGGTAGTAGCCTTGCATCAACATCAGAGTTGAAGAAACGCTGGCAGCGGGCTTGCTTCAACAACAGAGTTGAAGAAGCGCTGGCAGCAGCCTTGCGCTAATAACAGTCTAAAGAAGCGCTGACAGCAGTCTTGCGCTAACAGTAGTCTGAAGAAGCGATGCCAGCATGCTTGCTCCTTTAGAATAGCTGTGTTGCGCTAACAGCCGAGTAGCCAACAACAGCGTTGCGCTAACAGCCGAGTATCCAACAGAAGCGTTGCGCTAACATCCAAGTAGCCAACATCAACCTTGCTCCTTCAATACAAGTGTGTTGCGCTAACACCCTAGTAGCCAACAACTGTGTTCGCTATCAGCAGACTATCACATCAGCTTAATACGCCAAAATGTACAACTTCCATGTACACAATTATTCCACTAGCCCATGCAATACTATCCAGTACACCACGTTCTGCTGAATATTCCTCACACTACAATCCCGTACTCCACACACCAACGAATATAATAATTCTTACGTACTATCCAATACACCTGATGTACAACCATCACAAAACTAACATGTATCTACAAATTAGATTCGACCGTTGCTACACTTCAAATATAAAAAGGGCATGTTAGGATCGGGGACGCCCTTGGAGGACCGGAGTGTTTCCGGTTTCTGGAAGGGTGGCCGCTTACACAACACAACACACAATTTGGTGATAGTCCGGTTAGAGACTATAACCGTTCTTAGCACTACACAAACTGTCACAGACTCTTGAACCGGGTTCAAGGGCGGAAATGTCTGTTTCAGTTTGAAGCAACGTAAGCGACTTAGATGATGTTTTACAAGGAGTCGATTTTAGAGATATGAGTGGACCGGTTTACGGAGTACGGTTAATTTAGTTTGAGGTTAGGTTAATTGACTAAGTAATGAAACGAAGGAAAGAACACGAGACAATGATTTTTATGGATGTTCGGAGCAAACCCTCCTACGTCACCCCTTCTTCTCAGGTTATGAGAAGGATCTCCACTAACTTTTATAGTTACAACAACACTGCCGGTCGAGCCCAACTCGCTACTCGCCGGTTACATCAACCTACTCTTGATGTAATACAATAACTCAACACAAACACACACTAAGAGCTTCCGGTTTATAACACACCGGTTTTGGATCGTAGAAGTAAAAGTTTATCTCTCTAACTTATAGCTTTAGAAGGATGTGTTTGATATTTTTCACTTGGTGATTCGCTGACTGTTCCGTGTTAAATGAGGAAGTTTCATCTCCCTTTTATAGCTGATGAGAGCCAACGATCATTTTCTTCTCTCTCCTCTGGATTGGTTGATCATTATCACGCCGATGCAGAGGTAACTTGCACGTTTCACCTTCCTCAACACTTGGAAATCATCCAGACAAACTCTGAGTGTAGGATGACGTAATCGGTTTTCAGATTTGGACACGTGTTGGGCATGCACCTTTGGTTGTCAACTTCAGATCAATAAAGCATCATTTCTTTCCTCGCATGCTTCCGATCGGATCTGATCTTCTTTTATTCCTTCGAGACACGTTTATTTTGTCATGTTACGTCACTCTTGAAGTTTGAATTTTCTGGTTTTGTCTCTTGTGCAGTATGATCCGGCTGGTATGTGAACTTTTGTCTTTGCTGACCGGTCGTTTGAGAGTGTGAAGACCGATTCTTCTGATCTTTGACTTGATCACTTGGAACATGTTTCTTTTGAAGTGTTTTCAGAAACCGGTTTATGAGGCCCTAACCGGTTCATACGATTTGATTTGTACCTGCATATGAAAGTTAACAACTGTTTAGTTTTTCTAGCCGGTTCCAAAAATTAACTTTACTTAATTTTTCTTATCAATTTCTCCCTTTTTGATTATTTAGAATAAATATTCAAAACTTGTAATGTGTGGCCGGTTTGAAAATTAACTTACTTAATTTTTCTTATCAATTTCTCCCTTTTTGATTATTTAGAATAAATATTCAAAACTTGTAATGTATGGCCGGTTTGAAAAACTTGTTTAGCGATTTCTCCCTTTTTGATTATTTAGAATAAATATTCAAAACTTGTAATGTGTGATCGGTTTGAAAAACTTGTTTAGCGATTTCTCCCTTTTGATTATTTTCTGTTTGAAGAAAATTTTCAAAAATATGTGTTTTGAGTTTTTCGAAAAAAATATGTACAGACTAATAAGTTCAAAAGTATAATAAAACGACTAAGTTCTGAAGCAAAGTTAAGCATAAGTTGTTTTTCGAAAGAGAAGGAGACTAAGGCTTGGATGGTCCCCCCTTTTCAAGTTCTTTCTCCAGGTCTTTTTCAAGCCGTCTTCTTTCTTCCTCTTCCCTTGCCTTCCACTCCCTGTCGCGTCTTTCAGCGTCAATCAGAATGTCGGCCCACACACTTGAGATGCCGGGAGTCTTTTTGCCAAATCCAAAACCGGCACAAACTGGTTTTGGTTGATGAGGCGGTTGAGCAACAATTGGTTTGGAGCTTGGAGTTGCGGTTGACCTTTCAAGTGTCCTCTTCTTGCGCCGGTTAAGTTCTTCGATATCCTCTTCTTCATCATCTTCTTCTTCATTAGCAGCAGGTTGCACGTTCAGCCCGACTGGTACAACTGTTCTTTGGCTGCTTTGTTCTGACCGCTTTATTACCTCCGCAACCGCCCTCCGTTTCTTCTTGTTTCGTGTTTTCATAGCATGAGACGGTTGAGCCGGTGTGAGTTCCTGGATAGCTGCCTATTCTTCCTCGTTGCATTTCTGAGCAAACTCATGATCTTTCTCTTCAATTTCCTTCTGCAACCGTTCCCTTTCCCTTTCTTCTTCTTGCAGCCTCTTAGCGGCATCAAACTCGATTTGCTCTTGAGTCTTTCTTACTTGGAATTTGGACAACTCCCCAATTTGAATGGCCATTGCCTGCAACATATCTATTAGAGGAGCGGTTGCGGTTTGGATAGACTCTACGATCAAGGATTTGACGGAGGTTTGTACAGCCTCATCTATCATGGATCTGATAGATGTTTGAACAATGTTGGCTATTTCGGTTTGTACAGATCCCCGTATAGTGTTTGACAAATTCGCTTCAGCTGTTGCAATCCTCTCATCGATTGCCGTTTTGTAATTTCCAAGACATGAATCAATGGTATCAATTACCGCCTGCTTCATTTGATCGATTTCCGGAGCCTTAGCAGTTTGAGAAGGATCTTGTTCCCGGTTTTCTGCTGTTCTAGAAGTCTCCCCTGCAATAAAGAAGGGCTTACTCTTATATTGGTCGGCATTGCTAAGTTGGTGTCGGCAGCCGTTTCTCCATTGTGCATCCAGATGGTCGAGGCTTTGCAGGAGCTTTTCCCGCACCGGAAGAAACCGTTCAGACATTTTCCTTTCAATTGGAGTTAGCGTTGCTCCTTCCACTTCCTTTAATGCTTCCTCAACTGCTTGTAACCGGGCGTATTCACGAATTACCGCGGTTTTGCTGAAGGCGGGTTGAATAAGATTGGTGTGTGCCAGCTTGAGGGCCATTTCTTCTAACTTTATGAGTCTATCCCAATGTTTGTTGCCGCTCATCCCTGGAACCATATCCGACAGTTTTGTCTCACAACGAAGCTGTACCCACATGAGGTATGGTGAAATCATATCACTAGCACTCTTGTTCATGTCCCTGATGAGTTCCTCGAACAATTCTTCCTCTTGTTCTGCTGAAAGATTGGCCGTGTTCCCGGTTAAGATTTCTGGTTGGGGGCCGGTTTGCAGAGTACCTTTTCCAGTCACCGTCGAATCTTCAACAATGACCTCTTTTCCTTTGTTAACCTGAACAGACCCTTCAGGTATGAATGCTGAATCGATTGGCCCATCTTGAGCCGATTGGTTTGCTGTGTCATCTGGAGCTGACTTGTTCCCTGCGGAACCGGATGGTTCCTGTTCTTCAGAGTTACCCTCTTGAGCCGGAGAAGTAATGTTTACGGTGTTGGCCGTTTCTTCGACCGGTTGAACTTCACTTTGATCGGGTATCTCAACCTGATCAACTGATTTACGACGACTTGACACATTGTCTTCGGTTTCCCTTGCAATATTTTGGACTACGTCCACAATAATTTCAGAGGTGTTTAAGCCTACGTCGGCTATTACCTCTTCGATCCTTTTGCTTGCGGACTTGGAGTTTTCAGAGTGGATGCTAACCTCTACTTCCTCCTTTGACGCTGACTCGGTTTTGTGGCTCCCCGACGGTTCAGTTTGCCTTGGTGAGTTAGAGGGAACAGGAATAGGGCGAACGGTATTGATGAGAATGGGTTGGAAGATGTCTCCGGTTCTCTCTGGTGGATTATCCGAGGAGAGGGTTTTCTCGGAGTCCGTTGGTTTGTTGAATCTCTTCTTTGCAGAGGACTTCTTCCTCCCCTTCGTTTCTTATTCGGCTTCGGTTCCAACCGCCTTTCTCTTCGGTTTCGTTTGTTTTGAACATTCTTCAGCCGGAGCGGAAGAACTGGTCCCCTTGGAAGATTTCATTCTGGAGGACTTCGGTTTAACCGCTTTGTCGGGCTTCTCAATCATCGACTTAGAGTTTAGAAAATTGTTGGGTGGGAGCGGTTCACCTTCACCAAGATCTAACTTGAGGAACTTGAGGATCTTGACAATCTGCATTGCGAAGGCCTGAACCCGGCCATCCTTCTGAATCACCATCTCACAGAATTCTTCGAAAATGACTGCTCCCCAATCCACCTTGTCACCGCGGACAATGGCCATCATCATTTTGAGTTTAAGTTTCGTCAGGTTATCGAAATTACCTCCTCTTCCCTGAATTGAGCGAGCGATGATGTTTAGCAGCCACCTGAACTCCGGTTTCAGCTTGTTCTTCCGGCTGGAGTGAATCACCAGATCCTGATCTTTTAACGATATCACCAACCGGACAGCATTAGACTCTGCATCGGTTAGGTCGGTTTTGAGATCCAAACCTGTGTTGGGCAAACCGAGGGCTTCAGCAAATAGCTCCTCGGTGATTAGAATGTCCTTGCCGTTGACGGTGGCGAAGACCTTCCTCTTTGTCAGCGTCGCCGTCGCCAGAAACTCCATTACCGCCGTCGGATATACGATGAATGGTCCAGATAAGAACTCCTCCAACCCTGAATCTCTTAGAGATTGAAGAACAGCCTTGTTTTTGTCTCCAGCGTGTTCATCAATGTCTGCGAAATCCACTTGCAACATCCATTGGAAGGGTGCCTTGCCTAGAGCCATGGTAGATTTTGAGAAGAAAGGATGAATAACGATGATGATCGGAAGTTAGAATGCTTTTGAAGGTCTGAAAAATTTTAGAGAGAGAAAGCGTATGTGTCGAATGGGCTGATTTGAACTTATATAGACGACGGTTCCGAACGGTTGGAAGACGAACCATCACTTGATGATGTTTTGGGTGCCAATTTTTCCCTCCAAAAGTTACTGCAGTAACTTTCGGCGGTAAATGCGGAAAACTAATGGGCGGTAAATTTTGGGAGGTAAAAACCGTGGGCGTTAAATTTTTCAAACTTTTCGTTTTGCTTGAGATTCCGGTTTTACTTGAAGCGTTGTTAACCGGAAATTTCGTTTAACATGAGGTTTTGTGTTTATTAGATTTTAAACATTTCAGTTTAGCATTTCCAACTGAATTACTAATTGATGCCCTCATAGGTTCCCAACTATTTGGTAGAGATGCTGACAAAATCAGGGCACTAACTTCATCCCCAAAATCAATCTCAACAGATAACAATTGATTCACAATTGTATTGAATTCATTCAAATGAGTAGTGACAAAAGTACCATCAACCATTCTTAAGTAAAAGAGTCATTTCATTAGATGTACCTTGTTGTTAGAAGATGGTTTCTCATACATATTAGAAAGAGCTTTCATCAAACCCATGGTGGTCTTCTCCTTTGCTACATTGTGAGCAACCGTCTTGGATAACATCAATCAGACAACTCCCAAAACCTGTCTATCAAGGAGTTTCCATTCAACTTCATCTATCTTCTCTAGTTTCTCACTCAAAGGAACATGAAACTTCTTTCCTTAGAGATAATCTTTAATCTGAATTCTCTAGAAGACATAATCTGTCCCATCGAATCTTCCAATCCCATGTCCTATACTGCTCTTGCTGCCATCGTTTCCAATGCTCAGATCTAGCATAACTGCTCTGATACTAGTTGTTAGGATTTATATCTCCCAAATCCTACCAGCTTGAAACAATCTATAAAAATGCAAGAAAAAGAATACAAGAAGACACATATTTATAGTGGTTCAGTCAAATTTAGCTACGTCCACTTCAACCACCACCAGATTTCACTATGAAGAAGAAAGAATATAGAGTTTTTGTCTCACACTTTATCTCTCTAGAATTATATCTCAACTTTGTAAACTCTTAATAATCATATATTTATAGGGTAAAAATTCAAGTAATAAACCTAAATAACTCTTGGTCAGGCCTTAGCTCAAAACAAATACAAACCCAATAAAAAACTCTAATTAACACTTGTAGAGTTTATTGTAAATGTAGGCTTCATAACTCAACAATATATGAGTGTACACCTTTTATTTCACTCAGTTTCTATTTCAATCTTAATGTTAAACCCCCGTCTTTAAAAGCGTTTCGTGCGATCCAAAATTAGTCACCCTCATGCCTTACATTTCTCTAGAATTCCGAGTGGGACAGGAAATCGAAATAGTAACCTCAACTTGTGCATTTTGAAAAAATGTTTTTAGTCGATTATTTTGTTAAGTCAATCTCTCGTTTAAGATTGACTTTCTCATGAGTCGTCAAGCTTATATAAGGTGTAGAAATTGCCAAACAAACAGGCCTTATGGCAGAACTGGTTCAGCCAGCTTAAGTGTGAATCTGACCGCTCACACTAAACTAGATCCAGTCAACATTGAAGAAAAGTCGATATAATCGTTGAATTTATCAAATTAAAATGATTCTAACCGTCCTAAAATCATCATAGAAATTCTCCTATGCCTTTTGATTAGAACGAGAACATGTTAATCACTCTAGCTAGCAAGATAAAGAAAACTTTACAAACCTGCAAAACATTTCTAAAAGTTCTCGAAACCTCAACACAGTCTTAATTTTCCTTCGTAAATTGTTTGTAAATGGATCATAAAATGTTTCTAAATCATCTATTTCAAGCATGCACTTGAAGGAGATGACCTGTAAATTTCAACCGAAGTTTAAAATTAGGCGAATATCCTTTAGGTTAATTTATAGTTTTTGATTAGCCAATTAGTTCTTAAACCTATGCAGTAGCGTAATCTAAATAATTTTCATGCAGGACATTGTTACATTTGTTCAATATGGTTAACCCAATTGATTTTTGTTGGGAAAAATTATGAGAGTCTAAGATGCCTACTAAGATCTCATTTTTTGGTTGAAGTGTTATTCACAGCGGAATTCTTACTAACGATATATGTATGAAAAAATGCATAATTATTGTGAGTCGTTGTCGTATGTGTTACAAAGAGGTTGAAACAACTTCTCATCTACTTTTACATTGTCACGTTTTTGCATGTATATGGATTTTTTGTGTGGAATTTGACTGGAATACAATGAATTATACCGAAAACTGTTAGTGGCCATTGAGAGGCATGTATTTAGGCGACTAAAAATGTGAGACTTAGAAAATGAATTTCTATCCATATAGTTTTCTGGTGGATTATCTAGTTGGAAAGAAATCGGAGAATTTTTAACAACGAAAGTATGCCGCTAAGAATTATTTACAATACCATTATCAAGACGATGTCGGAGATTAGATTCGGAAAACCTGTGGATTCATGTGAAGATCTTATTACCCTTCTTGAAGATCTTCGAGTCAATTAATTATTTTAATGTAATCAATTTATACATAACTTTTTTAATGTCATGCTTTTATTTTTGTGTGCTTAAACGATTTTTTATTAAATGATTATTTAAAATATCTATATATATATATATATATATATATATATATATATATATATATATATATATATATATTGAATCAAGAATCGATGAAGAAATAATGCAATTATGCACCCACATATGTTAAATCGATTTTCAATTAGTAACTTACATTATAAATAGAATTATAGCTTACGAATGGTGTAGACAACTTCCTAGAGCTAGAGAGAAAGTTTCTACCGAACTAAATCGAAGCTTTGAGCTCTCTAATGGAGTTTTAAGATTTTTTCTAGCAAATTTCAAGTTGAAAAGTTTCAGATCCTTTTTGTACTCTCCTCTATCTGTAACTCTTGCTCTCTTTTAAATGAATTTAGAAATCTATTTATACAAGCCTTAGCCCTTAATTCGATATAATCGTCTTTAATTTTGAAACCCCTTTTTAACTCTCATTTGTTACAACTTTAATCCCCTCTTCTAGCCTAGCAGTAACATGAGCTGAATATCTTCCGTCTCCTTTAAAGAGGTTTTGGATTCGAGCTCATCAGACGATATATTCTGCGCATAATTGCGCATAGTTAAATGCTTAATTGTGTTTACGAGTCATGTTTTAATGTGGCCACATTTTTGTTCTGTTACAACTTTAAATTAAAAAGACTTGGGTGTCAAGATAGGAAATGAGCAGTGCAGACAAAGTTCTTGTGCCGTCGCGGTCAGCTCGGGCTTGATCTCACGTCGAATGGTTGCTCGTAGAGGAAATTGCGATTTTGCCGTTCGTCCGCCTGGCCGTGTTCTTGAAAACCCCGTTAAAGAAGATGAAGATCATCCTTCGACGACCGTTAACGATCTCCGGTGTTCCATCCAAGCATCCAACGATTTGTTAGCGTTCAGACAACTTTGTTAGATATAGTAAGTTTCCGTTAAGGTAGATCGTGTAGTTTCCCTGGCAATTGGATCCTCCTAACAGGCTAGCGACCGACCGTGATCGTACGATGATCCTGATCCGAATGTAGCGTTTTGCCCCAGTTTCTATTGCCCCGGATCATTTACAAGAAAAAATAAAGCCTTGTTTGTTTTACTTGAGTTTGTTTTTTATCCTTTTAACTCTATTTTTTTTTTTTTTATATTTTCTGCAAAGAAAAAACACAACATTAAATCTCAAAATAATATATATTTGTTATTTTTTCCTTATTTATTTTTATTTATTTCTTTTAATATCACCATCTCCTTTATTATCATTTATTTATTTAATAACACTTTATTTTATTTTTGGAACATTGTCTTGTTTATTTTTTATTTTATTATTATTATTATTATGTCAATTTATTTTATTTATTTACGATATTTATTTATTTTCTCATGTGTCAAAAATTAATGTCTACAATAAGGTTAGTTTCATTTGACTTATTTGTTAAACGCTCGGATATGTTTTGATAATAATCAACTTATTCGAATTTATCCCGATTATTTGTCAAAACTATTATAATATCTTATTATGCAATCACGACTTATTTTTTCTTATATAAGTGTAAAACTCGCATTTTAACCTTTTGAATGACAGTTGTAATTAACTAATTAAATTATAATTTAGTATTCTTATTTTTACTTAAATTAAAAAGACAACTTTCTATGTTTTTCTTAAATAACATTTAAAAGCTATTATTTTTATAATTAAAAATACAAAAATGTATAATACTAACATGCTCATATCGATATTAGAGGTATACATTTATTATATATATACATGTTGAAAATCTTCATGAGAGCTTATAAAAAAATTTGATTAAGAACAATAAACAAAGATTTATCAAAAGAATGAACACATTTCAAGAAAGGCTTGATCGAATTTATTGAATCAACCATAACAAAAAAAACACTACATTATACACGTGACTTAACTTGTATATATGAAGCCAATGTTTGGTTTGATTGAGGATAAATGGTGACTTCCAAAGACAATTCCATTTCCATCTTGCAAGGAGTCAATGCAATCAAACTCGTTAAGGCTACATGCTATCCATGCCAAATGTAGACACTTTATTTTTACCTTCTAAATTTATCATTTTTATAATTTCCAGTCAATTTAAAATTGTCCATTAAACGAGATTTAAAATAAATAATTAATTTAAAAACGATATAATATCGGTCAGAATCTAAATTAATTAAAATCTAAATATTTTTTAAATAAAATTAAAATAATCAAAATAAATAAAGACATATTAATCAAGGTAAAATAAAAGAAAATACTATTGTATTTTTCATACTTTATAGGAAATTAAATATAATTTAACCAGTAGAAGCTAGACAGACGTGAGGCCCATGAAAATTCAAATTTTGTGGCCCTCAAAATTAAAATAAATATAATAATTGTACATTAGATTAAAAACACATTAAATATATAAATTAAATATATAACTAGATCATTAATTTCAAAAAAGAAAAAAATACACAAGGTAGTACGTATTGATATGATTTTTGTGATTTTAAAGCCTCTTTAATAATACTAGCATAAATTCTGTGCAACTTCTGTTCATTTGCACGTATAAGAATATATATAATTTTTTTTTATTTATAAATATTTTAGATAAAATTAATTTTCATCTTAAACTTAATATTAACATATATATTTTATCCCTTCGGCACCCACTTAACCCTCATCTTGTGACTCACACTTTTTTATATGCATATTTTATCCCTTCGACAAACACCCACCAATCTTAGTCGATCTCAATTGATGACACACCTCTTATATCTCGTCAAACTCAACCACTAACCCTCCAATTGACCATCATCTTGTGACTCACACTTTTTCATATGACTCTTTATTCCCTCGGCAAACCACCCATAGACCCTAATCTCGTGATTCACACTTTTTAATATGATTTCATCCCTCGACAAACCACTCACCAATCTTAGTCAACCTTTCTTTTACTTCCACTTCAACAAATCCCCCAATTGATCACACACCTCTTATCCAACGCAAAACCAACCAATAACCACCACCCGACATTCCCCTCGTGACCTCACACTTTTAAATGCTCGTCAAATCAACCATTAATTTCAAACTCGCACTCGACAAACCACCCACCACCCGACCTCCATCCACTAACCCTCCAATTGACCCTCATCTTGTGACTCACACTTTTTCATGTGCCTTTATACCTCGACAAACCACTCATCAATCTTAGTCAACCTCTCTTTTACTCCCACTTCAATAAATCAACAACCAATCCCCCAATTGATCACAAACCTCTTATCCAACGTCAAACCAACCATTAACCACCATCCGCCATTCATATCGTGACCTCACACTTTCAAATGATCGTCAAACCAACCATTAATTCCAACCTCACACTCGACAAACCACCCACCACCCGACCTCCATCTCGTGACCTCACACATTTAAATATTCGCCACACCAACCACTAATTTCGACCTCACACTAGAAAAAACACCCACCACCCGCGACCTTAATCTCGTGACCTCACACTTTTAAATGTTCGTCATACCAACCACTAATTCCGACATCACACTCGACAAACCACCCACCACCCGACCAACATCTTGTGACCTCACACTTTCAAATGCTTACCAAACCAACCCCTAATTCCGACCTCACACTCGACAAACCACCCACCACCCGACCTCCCTGTCGTGACCTCACAATTTCAAATGCTCGACATACCAACCACTAATTCCGATACCATACTTGACAAATCACCGACCACCCGACCTCCATCTCGTGACCTCACAATTTCAAATGCTCGTCATACCAACCACTAATTCCAATATCATACTCGATAAACCACCGACCACCCGACCTCCATCTCGTGATCTCAGACATTTAAATGTTAGTCAAACCAACCACTAATTCCGACCTCACACTTCAGTTGCGCCACAATATAAATTTACATGTTTTAGGATTCGAACCCTAGTCTTCCGCATGAAATGTGAACACTTAAACCGCTAGACCACTTATGATTGTTGAAATAATTTTATTATTTTGTGTATGCATATATATTTTGTATTTAATATTTATTACCAATTAGTTAATTTTTATATTAACATAAAAATTATATATACTCATAAAAAAATATTATATATATATATATATGATGAGAGAAAAAATGTATGATAAAAGATAAAATGTATTTATATAAAATTAATGATGAAAACTAATATAATATATATATATATATATATATATATATATAATATGTAACAAATAAATATAAAATTATAAAGGTATGTGCATTTATAAAAATAAATAAAATTGTTTATATTTATATTTAAATAAAATAAATATAAAAATTATGAAGTTAGGTTAATTTATAATCAATTTTTTTTTATATCTCGAATTAATATTAATATAGATAATATTTTAGATAATATATGATAAAGAAATATATATTATATATAATATATATATATATATAATATATATATATATTATATATTATAATAATAAAAATAATTAAAATATAAAGAGGAAGTGAGAGGGGAGAGAAAACATTTGATGACGTAGATTATATATCTAACTACTAATGACGTGAATTAATGTGGTGCTGGTTAAATTTAAACATTATTATATATATATATATTGTTATTATTAAATATAAAATAAATATATTATGTAATATTATATATTTTAATATAAAATTTATATTATTAGTGTAAAAAAAATATAAATATTTATATGGGATGAGAGAGTAAAAAATACTTAATAATTAAATTAAGGGATAGAAATATATATATATATATATATATATATATATATATATATATATATATATATATATATATATAGAGAGAAAATAATTAAGATAAATAATTATTAGGAGAGAGAAATTACTTTATTTCGTGGATGATTTTGGAGAAAACGGTGTTGTACACCTCCAATATTTTAACTTAAGCGTTATTTTATATATATATATATATATATATATATATATATATATATATATATATATATATATATTTATATATATATATATATATATATATATATATATTTATATATATATATATATATATATATATATATATATATATATATATATATATATATAGATTTGTGATATAATGTTTTAAAATGAGAAGAGATTATGAAAATAAACATAATAATAATTAAAAAATAAATTTAAGAGCATTATGTAACTTAAAAAATGATTTTTCAGGGTTCGATTTATGATAAAAAAACAATTAAAATATTAAATGGAAAGACAACTATAATATAAACAATATAATTAGGAGGGTCAGTGATATAACATAGAGAGAAAATAAGCTTAATGATAAAAAAAATAATATATTATTATATTAATATAATATGGAGAAAGATTTTTTTTATATTATATTATATATAATATAGAGAGAAAAAGTAATATATTATTATATAATATGACGAGAGGAAAAAAATATATTATTATATATAATATGTAGAGAAAAAGTTAGCATAGTATAGGAAATAAATATAAGAGAAATATGATATTATACGGTAAAATATATAATTTATATTATATAATATATAATTAAAAATATTATATACTCAAAATTAAAAATTTGAGTTTGCAATTGCATTAGTTGCATTGCCTTCTGTCTATTCGGATAGGAGCAACAAGCGACATGATGAGTCTAAATGAGTCAACTAGGGTGAGCCAAGCACGAGTCAACCTGGATTCACCGTGGTCAACTTGCGACTGTTCAAAATTAGAATCGGGGAAATTAGGACCCATGCATGCAAACGTGGAGCATCTTCTTCGTTGACCATTTCTTCCCCGATCAGGCTTATGGCTTTAAGCAATCATTTCTTAGACATTAACTCAGATTAAGGCAAAAATCAGAATTCATCATGGGTTAGGCGTCTTCAAATGGTCACCCCAATCTTGTTAACTTCACCAAAATTTCTCTACTACCTACCAAAATGATCGAGACAAGATTGAAGGAATATATCCTTTAATTTAATGTGCAATGACTAAACCTGGATAGAACAATTAACGGTAATAATTTAATCCGATTATGTTAGGAGTCGCAGTGTTTTGTTAGAAGTTAACTACGATTAATGGGGTTAAACCCATAGCTATTATAATTGAGTCTTATAAGGTCACACACTTAGAGTTGGCAGAATAAATTAGTGAGAATCATGATAGAAATAATATTTTATTTATTAAATAAAATAATTAAACATGATAAATTGATTATGAAAACATGATATATCAAATTAATTATGAATATAATGATTTGAAATAGATTTTATTTAGAAAATAAAACGTTTATCATGAATATTAATTGCAAAACGGAGGAATGCCAAAAAATGATTTTTTGGTTTTCTTTTGCCCTGACTCTCTAATTTAACATCTTAAAATAGGGATCTGGGACATGGGGAATAGCGATTGAAAAACTCATTTTTCCCATAAGCAATTAGATTGCTTCTATCGTTCTTTCGTCCTAGCAGTCGAAGTCAACTGAATCTTGACGAGCTCGTGTGAACCAAATAGAGGAGCAACACGTGGGGCTCTCATCTTTTATACTACAAGATATACCGAATTCACGCATCAAAGGTATCACCTTTTTGATAATGCTTTTAATCGCTAAATGCATGAACATCCCGAATAAATATTAAGATAGGATCTTATTTTCCGCAACATACATCTAATGAATGACAACAAAGATACCATACAATGTGGTTCAAACCGAATGCAAAATTCTGGCCTAATTCGTCCCAGAATCGTGATGGAACCCGAAAGCAAAACCTCAACTCGAATCCTGGACCAACATGCCTTCTACCAAAGATTCCTAGAGCTAGAGAGCACCATAATTTTTCCATGAACTACCAAATTGTCCATAACTACTCAATAAAGGGCAATTTGGTACCGACCTCAATATATCATTCAGCCTCTACATGATGATAGGTCTCTTGAAGAGCGATGAAGAACATGTCAAAATGGCATAAGCCTAATGAAGATAAATTGAACTTCCAATGAAGAGAAGTTCATCTATACTTCCCCATTTAGATTTTATGATATACCAAATTAAAGGCATATGACTAAACTTTAATTTGGTACCAAGCATGACCTCTTTTGCAGTCTATGTCAACCATGAGAGGCCTCGTAACTCGTAAGTTGCCTATGTCCAATTTAGGGGATTAAATTTACATTAAACATTGGTGAAGCTACAATCCACTTCAAGAGATGTGTTGTTTACCAAAATTAAAGCCCCAAAAGATAGCTATCTAAAGAAACAGGTCTCAGCCCATGCTCCCCGAGATCCGGTAGACGTGAATAACATGCTCCAAGTTTAATAATATGCCGATTCGCTATAGTGAACCATCCAAGCTGAGTCTGGTACCAAAATAAAGCTAGGGAGGAAGGATTCACAATGCAACAGACCTCAACCTCAGAAACGAGCCAAGTCATTCTAGCCAAGCTCGCAAACTTGGAGGCCAACTTTTTTTTATTTCATTAATCCCTGGGTTATGCTTACCTATTTAAGCCTACCTTTTTCCCACTTGTTGAGGAGTTGGAGAGGAAGCTTGGAGAGAGATTAAAAGGTTTGAAGTAACTACTAACGAAAATCTCCATTATTGCCTTAAAAAAATTGGACAAAAACTTAAAAAAACATAAAATGGCAACTTGTTCTCTAGTCAATTTTGACTATCCTAACACTTGGTGTCCCTTTCCCATGAATAAGCTATTTATATTTGAGTTTTCCCTTTTAGCTATCAACTGTCGACTGAGCAAAGGCTGACAAACATCAGTTCCCTTTTATCATCCAAATTCTTTATGTGGTCGAAATTGATCCTCTAATCAAAAGATTAGTATTTTTGATTTTTGTTTCATTTTTATGACCTATTCTTTTAAGTGTAAATTGAACTTTATGAAAGCGCTTTAAATTTAAGCGGAGGGACATGACAATGGGGTGTTATGATAATTCTTCTTTAATTCCCTGAAAAAAACATCTGAGCACCTATAAAACAACATTGAGATCTTTGTATCGATGTGGTCATTTGAAATTTTACCATTATCAAAATGATCAAGCCAATCAAAAGATAACGATTTTGAAAAATTAGTTGTTTTCCTTCCTTTTTTTTGTTGGGTCTTGATGCAGGAAAGAAGACGACTTGGCTAGATGTTGGAAGATCGTGCGTTCTAGATGGTTGGGCATGGACTCCGTGCATGGGTCTAGCTTTGCGCGTGTTACTGGTCCGCTAGTCTACCGCTGGGCTATGTCGGCTACTTGGTTGTTTGCAACGCAACAATCTATGGTGGTTCGTTAGCGATGCACAACGACTTTTTGTCACTTCCAATCAACTTTTTCTTCTTCTCATAATCCCTACAAAACAAACAAATCTAACATTAATACTATATATATACATATTATCTTTATCTACTCTCTTAAATCGCCTATTTTATTTATTTTTATGAGTTTTTAAAAATAATCCGTAATTTAATTAATTTAGGATCCGATCGATACAACACTATTTCTAAAATAATTATTTATTTAAATTACCTACAATGAAACCTTATATATTTTTTAGAAAATAAATTTATTGGCTTGAGATGATTTAAAAGAATAAAAAATTAAAGAGTAAAAATGAGTATATATAGAATATCCCTTTGGACAAAATTGAGATGAAACTCTCTAGTTTAGGAAAATACATGTCCAAATTTGACCAATAAATACTATATTTGAATCTCCAATTTATAATTTTTTCGAATTTGTCTTTATTTCTTTATTTATAAAAGTATTGAGGGATAGAAAGATAAAATTGGACGACGCTTGTATTCAAAAACATTTTGAACATGATTAGGCTATGATCGCCCATCTTTATAAGTACGACTAAGGGTGTTCATCGGTTCGGTTTTCGAGTTATTCGAGTTCCTTAGTTCGGTTTATTCGAATTTTTATTTTTTTATCCGATTCGAAATTAAACCGAACTGAATTCGAGTAAATTTTAATTAAATCAAACCGAATTCGATATTCTGTTCGAATTTTTTTAGAATAAATGAGAACTAGCATAACTCAAAATAAATTGCACTAGCCGAGAATTGAAAGGGAGTCTATACCGTGGTAGGGTACTATTCTACCACTAGACCACTGGTGTTTTTTTTTTCTTTTATTATTAAATCTTGAATTCAAAATATTTTAATTTGATTATTTTGAACTTTTTATTAAGCTAAGTTTGAAAGAATACATAATAAAAAATGAATTCGGTTTTCTGTTTTGTTTTCGAGTTGAAACTCAAACTCGAAAACCAATTCGAAAACTGTATTTGAATTCGAATTAGTTTGAAATTCGATTCGAAAATCGAAAATGAAATTCAAATTCGGTGAATTCGAATTCGGTCAAATATTCGGTTCAGACTAAATATTGAACACCCCTAAGTACGACAATAGTTGGAGAATTCAAATCTTAGTGATTGTCTATCTAATTTGATCTGATCAATCACCATTCTAAAATAGTTCTTTCGAGAATATGCTCGAATGATGATCATTTGGAAAACTCGTTATTCAATACTCATTCCTCAGTTAATGGTTATTCTTGACGATGTGTCTAAAGTGATGTTTGTATGATAATTGTTTGAAAAACTCGCTATCTAATAGTCACTTGACGGTTGATGACTATTGCAGCGTAAAAATTAAGTTAACAAGTTGGGAGATTGACTTGAATCGAGTTCACTTATAAGATTATCGACTTATACTAGCTTTGACTAGTGAAAGTCGCCACTCAATTTATTTAAAATTAGGAAATAAATGTCGTGTTTGAAGAATGCTTTTTTATTTTATAAGATTTAATTTACAATATTATATTTTTTTGATTTGATGTTGGTGACACTCGAGAAATGACCTTAGTACTTTGTCCCTTGTGCCCGTTCAAATGGACGACCTCTAACTTCCTTATCTTATTGAAACCAAAAACTTTCTAGGATCAAATTTTAAGAAGGTGCCACGTCGATGACGACGAACTCCGCCTCAAACGATACTCCTGCCACTTTGATCGCGGTTTTGAAATTCCCCCTAATTTCCCTCTTTGAGATGTCAAAGCTCTCACACATATATTGGAAAGGAACAACTTCTCCTTGGCAACGCCTACTCGGACCAAGGTACGTCAATGACAAATATTGAGAGCTAGCTCATTGTTTACAAGCAGCATGGGTATAAATTTTCCTTCAAAGTGGATAGAGATATAGAGAGCCTTATTATGGTTAGGACCTGAAGCAGACAAGTCCTTATCTCCGAAAGAAATGTCATGGAAGATAACATGAGAAGTGGCCATGGAAACCAGCTCAACAGTTGTGACGTCTAAAGGGACAACTATTTTAGTGAGCTCAACCAGCAATGCATACCGATGCTTGACCATGCTCATCAAAAACTCCCAAATAGATATGTTGGAATTGGTTTTCTTGAGCTGGGTTAAAACATTGGTAATATGAGAAGAAGCAACTGGTTCTTCTACCCTTTTATGAGCAACATGAGTTTTGACAGATTCCTTGGACTTGTCCAAGTCAAGGTCTTTAAGAAAAGAAGATTGAAAGTCTATACCAACTTTTGTGACATTGGCACTCATGTTTACCTCTAACGGGTCATCACTCTTTGATCACTTCCCACTTGCGATTAGCCTTGTTTGCTTCTGAAGTTATCTTATTTGTAGGTATCTTTGGTACTACCTCACATGTTTGAGCGATTTGGGATTACAATAGAATGGACATGATTCTCTTTCGCATAGTTCTAAGAAATTGCTGCAGCATTGAGGGCTCATTTCTTTCCTCATTTAGGATGAGAAGATATTCGGTTGAATTCAAGAGAATCAACACAAATCATTGCCATAAGGTCATCAAAGGCATCATTTGTGATGCAATATTTTATAATAAAAAGTAAGTTATTAGTTTCGAACATCCATTTCTATTTAGGGCATGTTTGTATTTATAATGATTACATATAAAATGAATCTAAATGTGAAATTAAATAAAACATTGATATGTGATTTTTGTTATAGGGCGTTCGTATCCCCTGATATTACGGCCCCTACGAGAGACCCATCTACATGTAGATTCATTAAAATTGAACTTACAAACTCTGGTATGGCTGAAACCACTAAAACCCAACTCCAAATTGCAGTCACCATTGAACCATATGAGATGTAAAAGATGTTTCAAATAGTGATGGTTGCAGTTACGAAGATGTTGAAGAACATCCTTGTACTCATTATTAACTGATTTAAACCCACTATTGATCCAATATCCATTCCTCTTATTCAAGTTGATCCTACTTTGATTCAAGAGTCTGTTCCTTTTAACCTCTCTAAAGTTTTGGTTCATGAACAAACCCAGGCCCGAGATATGTGGATACATCTTCTACTATTCACTCAGGTGTAATCGAGATCCAAGCTCTCTAGTTGCCACTAAAGACAAAGCATCTTCATGGAATGAAGATTTTGAAGGACATGACGAGATTGATGGTCATACCTCTCTTCATGTCAACATCAGTAATCCATGATTCTCTAAAAGGCATGTTCGACAAGTTCATATTATTGTCACACCTACTGTTGTTGCCACCACTACTATTGATGGTGCATTTATTTATCCTCAAGAATGCCAATATATGATGGAATATTTGAAGTTGTCAAAGATGAAATGTGTTCTCAGTTGGATGAAATGGAAAAAGGAATAACGATCAAAGATGTCAATGACTAGGAGAAAAGGTTTACGGAATCTAGAAAAGGTTCCATCCCTCATGATCTATTACTCCCTAACATATTGATGTTTGTAGGAAATGAGGACCCTACTTTATTGTTTGACAATTACTAGGACACCATGGGGACTCTCCAGTTAGACACCCTTACCATTCTTTGTCTTTTCTCTCGATTTCTAGTAGGGAAAGCCTCAAAATTGTAATTAAGGAATCGAATCTCTCGATTCACAACTATCAAAGATCTCGGCAACACATTTATGGAAAGGTAAAATATGAATGTGACCCCTGAAGTAACGGAGAGAGATCTCAAGTTCATCAAGCAAGGGGATAAGAAAACGCTTGAAACTCTCCTTGACAAATGGCGAGTTGTTGTCTCGGATATCGACACTCCCCCTAATGAACAATTACAGATGGATCTGATGATAAAAAAACATGAATGAGGGTATGAGTTAATCCATCTTCACGAGCATGGTGATGCTGATCAAGGTTCGGAAGAACATGGATGATCAAAATCCCATAAAAAGGAAAAGATACTCCTTCCTATTACACTTCTCAAACTTATCCAGCTCCAAAACTCAAAGTCATCACTGTCCACTATGTGGAATGCTCATGGGTGAATACTTCTAATATTGCAGTTGAAAAGTTGAAATTATCAGCAGCACCACGAATCCTAAAAACCTTAATTGTGAGGACAATGTCCACACTCCACGTCAATATGACAGTTTGGGCATGACCCAAAGTTAGGCTTTAAAGATAGTCATTTCCCATAATTTTCTTACTCTCTTAACCCTAAGATTGGGTAATGATCCAATGGGTAGATACCCAAATGACTTTTGTGATTATCATCAGGCTCATGGTCATGGAACCAATCATTGTAAAATCCTAAAGAGAAAATTATAAGATCTTATCGATATTAGAGCTATTTCTAAGTCCAATGTCGTTAAAAATTCGTTGCCCAAACATGGGGTTAACGTTATAGAGGTTAATGATGAACTCTTTTCATTTCCACAAAAAGTAATATATATTGTTACTCATGCACACAAAAGATCGTGCATAGTACAAAAGTAGATATAAACTTAAACATAAGAAAACTAAAGATTAGATGCATAATTAGGGTCTTCCTTGAGATTTGTCTTGGTGTGGGACTCGTCTAAATCATATCTAGCCTCCTCCCTAACGATCAATGCCGCGTCATGATCGAGCTCGAACCTCAAATCTGAATCTATGTCTAAATGATGGCAGTCGGAGTACGTAGGCTCGATATCATTGGCAAACAAATCTCTTGCGCTGTAGTAGGCTCTTTGCTCGCTATTACCTCTTGCTCCATGGGTGCGTCCTTAGTAGCTCCATGTTCATCGTCAATATCCATGTCTATCTCCTCGTACAAATACTCTTAGCAACACATATCCATCACTGGAAGCTCTATCCCTACTAGAAAATCTGAATCGAATGCTGATGGATAAGAGCCATTGTCCAATCCCAACTCATGGACTTGAAAGTAGATGTCGTTGTAAAAACCATCGTCTTTGTTAGATGAGATATCCATTTCCACCCTAGTCCTCCAATGAAGACCTTTATATTTGAGAATAGAGTTGGGCCAGAAATCAACCGTCTACACTTTCCAAGTATATTGCCAAATGTCTACATAGACATCGTAAAGTTCAACTGTAATTGGTCCGTCAACTATAGAAAAAGATCCCACTATGGGGGTTCAAACCATTTACCAAACTAAAGATGTAACAATATAGTACAATAGATGGCAACCTCCTCTAGACTAACAAAACAATGAAATATCGATTTACCATACAGAATACAAAGGCAAGAATGTGATAATAAGGAACAACAAATTAGATATTATGATTGTCTTCAATAGGATGAGTTTGTGAAGCTCTAGAGACTCTCTATTCAAGCCTTTTGAGCATGATCATAAAAGATGACATCAACATGAAGAGGAAGGAATTTAAGTTTTTCCATCATCCAAAGATAAACAATAAGAGGGGATCCCCTCCTAGACATGTGAGTCTACTCGTGAAGAGTTTGACGAATCCCAAGAATAGTTTCTATCAGAATAAGCCCTAATAAATCTAATTGGGCATCTTGCATAACTACAATGACTTCCAGAATATGAGGGGAAGGTCAATGTATCTCATCTGAACATAATAGAAAGTGGGACATGAGGATGACCAGGATCTTGCGACATGTGATCTTTCAGTCCTCATGATCAGAGGATTGCTCCAGAAGTTTATGCCACATGGATAGAGTGATGCCTCCGTTCCAAACTAGGTAACAAGAAGTGTGATCATCACGACGAAGAAAATCGGTAGAATATACATCCTCTATAGGAGAGAGATATAGAAGATCTCGAGAGGGAGAGCGCAAGATGGCGTGAAAGTCCTCGATCGTAGGAGAGATACTATATCGAAATCTATGCTATAACTTGATTAGTATAAGTCAAATGTGTGATAACAAGTATACAATATATTTTCAAAAACATGCATGTCTTGTTAAAGATTGGTAAGGGAACATCATGTTGATAGGAAGTAGAATAGGAAATTCATAAAAGATGAACTAGAAGAATAAAACATCTAATCCTGTATGCATGATTGCTAAAAATGATCAAAACTGGTTGTGGCATAAACGACTTAACCACCTAAACTTTAAAATGATTAACAACATTTGTTCAAAAGATATTGTAGCTAACATTCCTAAACTGAAATTTTCTAAAGATAAGGTCTGTCCTGCTTGTCAAATGGGCAAACATGTCAGATCATCTTTAAAAAACAAAGGGAATATCCAATCCGATAGGTGTCTAAAATTATTGCACATAGATCTGTTTGGTCCAATTCCAGTAACCAGTTTAGGGGAATGAGATATACCCTGGTTATAATTGATGATTACTCTAGATTTACATAGGTAGTATTCTTGGTGTCTAAGGATCAAACTGCTGAAAATTTAATAAAAATTCTTAGAAGAGTATAAAATGAAAAATCCTTAAGTATCATAAAGATTAGAAGTGACAGATGAACTGAATTTACAAACATAAATATGTCTTCTTTCCTTGAGGAATATGGTATTAGACACGAGTTTTTTAGTGTCAGAACTCCACAGTAAAATGACGTTGCTGAAAGGAGGAACAAAACACTGAAAAAGAAGTTAGGTCAATGCTAGCTGATTCCGGTGCATCTCAAAAAAACTTTAGGCAGAAGTCATTAACACATCATGCTACACTCAAAATAGATCAATGATTAATAAATATTTTAATAAAACGCCTTATGAAATTTTCTATGGCAAAGTTCCTAAGATATCATATTTTATGATATTTTCCTGTAAGTGTTTTATTCATAACAATGACAAAACTCATTTGACTTCTTTTGATGCCAAATCAGATGTTGACATAACGTTAGGTTATTCTTCAATTAACAAAACATATAGAGTTTTCAATAAACAAACTCTAACTGTTGAAGAATCAACTCATGTTGTATTTGATGAATCTGTTGAAATTAACTCTAATGAAATTATTGAAGTCTCTAACAGATTGGAAGCTACTAATTTCCAATCTGATAATGATGATAAAGTTCAGGTCAACAGAAACAGCCCGTCTGATATTGATGTTCAACCAGACAGTCAGACTGAAAGTCAGCAGGCGACTGATAGTCTGAATGTTGCTGAAACAATTAACCAGAAACCTAACCCTTTGGGACCAAACTTCAAATAGAACATAAACTACCCACCTGAATTAATAATAGGTAACCCATCTACACCTCAGAAACCAACTAATGGTTGAATTTACAAACTCTACTTTTATTTCTCAAATTGTACCTAAGAAAGTGGATTAAGCATTGTTTGATCTATATTAGATCAATGTTATACAAGAAGAACTAAATCAGTTTGAAAGAAACAATGTTTGACATCTAATTCCATGACCAGATGATCATATTATTGAAACTAAATGAGTTTTTAGAAAAAAACTTAATGAAGATGATTTAGTTATGAGAAACAAAGCTAGGATAGTAGTTCAAGGATACCGACAAGAGGAAGGAATTTACTTTGATGAGTCATTTGCCCCTGTAGCTAGACTTGAAGCTAATAGAATTTCCTAGCTTATGCTGCTTTCAAAAACTTTAAAGTATATCAAATGGATGTTAAAAATGCTTTTCTTAATGGTATACTTAATGAGGATGTTTATGTTGAACAACCTCCTGGTTTTCAAAATCACTCTCTACCTAATTATATTTTCAAATTAGATAAAGCTTTATATGGTCTTAAGCAAGCTCATAGAGTTTGGTATGATACATTGACTAAATTCTTATTTAAGCATGATTTTATTATTGGCACAATAGATAAAACACTTTTCAGATTTGTAAAAGATTCACAAATATTACTTGTACAGATTTATGTGGATGTCATCATATTTGGGTAAACTAATCTCAAATTATGTGAAAAGTTTTCTAAGCTGATGCATGATAAGTTTGAGATGAACATGATGGGTGAGCTGACGTTCTTCCATGGTCTTCAAGTTCGACAACTTGAAGCTAGCATTTTCATAAATCAAGAGAAGTATACCAAGGAATTACTGAAGAAATTTGGCATGGAGAACTATTCAGCTGCCTCAACTCGCATGAACTCATCAAGCAAGATGGATAAAGATGAAGGTGGCCAGGATGTCGACATCATAACTTATAGATGAATAATTGGCTCCTTGCTATATCTAATAGCCAACCGACCATACATTCTGTTTGTTGTCGGCGTGTGTGGAAGATTTCAAGCTAATTCTAAACAATCTCATTACATAGCTTCTAAACGTATTTTGAAATATCTGAAGGGAACTCAATGTGCTGAATGTGGTATCCGAAGGATACCAGTTTCAACTTAATTAGTTACTCTGATGCAGACTATGTAGGTTGTAAGATTGATCAGAAGAGCACTAGTGGAACTTGTTAGTTCCTTAGTGATCGTCTGATCTCTTGGTTTAACAAGAAGCAGACGTCTATTTCCACGTCTACAACATAAGCAAAATATCTTGCTGCAGACAGCTGTTGTGCTCAATTGCTTTGGATTCAACAATAGTTGAGAGATTTTGGCATTAAGACAGACGAGTCTCCGATCTTTTGTGACAACACTAGTGTTATCGTGATCACTTATAATCTGGTGTTGCACTCCAGGACGAAGCATATCAACATTCAACATCACTTCATCCGAGATCATAAAGCTTAAAAGCACGTTCGGCTGGAATGCGTGATAATCGATCAACAAGTGGCCAACATCTTCAAGAAGCCACTCCCCGAGACTAAGTTTTCTTACTTTAGAAATATTTTAGGTCTTCTAGATCTAAATTAATTTATTATTCATAAACTTAGGAGGATTTGTTGATAAGCTGATAAGACAAATGTGTTGAAACGACTATTTCCAACCGTGCTGAAAGAATAGTCAGCCGATGACACTGTACATCAGACGAGACTGTGCTTAAGCAACTTGTAATTTCAGCATAGTAATGACACTAAGCTATTAGGTCAAATCTGTTGTTGGCTACTTGTTGAGAGTTAACATCACACTTTTAGCACATCTGTGTCACTAAGTTAAAATGCAAGGCATGTGGACAACGCGATGAGTCGGCTGTCTTAGTGAATATTAGACGACTCGTCTTAAACTGAGTGGAACAACTATTTTAATCTTATCAATACGTTGTCGTTTCACTTCCCTTTGGACAATGAACAATCACATTTTTGAATTAGTTTTTTAAAATAAATATTTATTTTTTAAAAACAAATAACATGAAGACACATGTCTATCATGTTCTATAAAGTGTGACCAACACGCCTAAACCGATTCATATTTCTCTCTCTTAAAATCTTTTGCGATTTTCTGCAATGTAAAACCCTAAATCTTTATATTCTCTCTAGGACTCTACCATTCTTCATCTTCTCAAATCCTAACTTTTTGAAATGACTTCGTTTGCTCAAAATACGATGCAAGTGGATTTCGAATCCTTCTACACCCTAGGGATGCCGAAGATGGTGGCAATGTTCCGAACCCTAGAAACTTCCGGTCTGAGAAAGTTTCCCAGGGGTCCGTTCACCGTTCACGAACCGAAGGTTCGTGAGTTCTGTGCGTCTATAAGGATAGTTGGAGAAACCGTTCAGAGCACGGTGACAGGCGTAAAGGTTTCTATTTCTGAAGAGCTATGCGCCCAATATTTTGGGCTTCCAACGGAAGGGCTCACGACTTTTGACCTGATTCTGGCCGAATCGATCACGGAAATACAAACTGCCTTTTCAGACGTCTCCCTCCCTGTTGAGACTCATGGAAAGAAGAAGCTATCGAGGTCAAAGTTTTGTCTTCTCAATGACATTATTTCGAAATCTCTCCGGGTGAAGGTAAGGTCGTTCAATGCTTACACTCAAGATTGTTTTGAAATAATGGTGTCCATTACTAAGGGAATGCCTATCAACTGGTCATTTGTTCTATTCACTAGCCTTCTGACTATGGTGACGTTGCCGAAGAAGCAGAACACTGGTTTCTACATACAGATCAGCAGGCTGCTAAAGCACATCCAGGTCAACCTTGAAAAGGGGTAAACGTTCATCCTAACAAAGTTATGAACAATAGAGATGTCGGTAACTACTGTCTCAGGATGAAAGGGATCAAGGACACCAACCTTGAATCTTCTACTCAATAGTCGAGTAGACAGTCAACCATCCTCTCTAAGCGTTAATCCCTTTCTCGTCATCCAACTCCAAGGAAGAGAAGGAAGTTGGTGGTTGAGGAGTCGACTGCGAGCTCAAACAACCAAAACTTTGAATCAATCGAAGAGACAACGAAGACTGTCTCCAAAGCCAAGAAGGCTAGGTTGGAGGAATCCCTTACAACAGAGGTAACTCCTAAGGTAGCCTCTGAAACTTCTCTAGCCGTAGTGTCTGCCGAAGCTGTTGAGGGCCTAGTTGAAACACTAGTTGTTATGTCTGCTAGAAAGGTTTCTGAAACACATGTTGTCTAAACAGTTGTTACCCTTGCTGAAAAACAATCAAAAATAGCAACTCCAAAAGCAGTTGTCCCTATATCAACTGTCTCTCTAGTGGAAATTGCAAGAGGGGTTCAAGCTGCTAAAGGTATTGTATTTAGGGAACATGTCCCTACTACTGTACAACCTATCAAAGTTGTAGGAAAGGGAAAAGATATTGTGGTATTTGTACCCGAACCTCTCTCCCTAGTGAAACAAATCGTCGATTTAATTATGGAGGAGGTTGAGATGACATCGACGGAGAGGCTGAGAGTGTTCGATAAATGGACCAATATAAGTCTTCACAAGAGATTTACTCAATTCATTTACGGTGCCGATCAAAGTTTGAAGTTTAAGGCGCTGATATTTATGGAGAAATCAGTCTTGACTTGGGCCTACACTAAGCCTCCGTTTGGTAAGAAGTATAACTCTGTAGTTATAGTATAAACATATTTACAGTAAAATGTATTAATTGTTTGGTTGGAGAATTTTATAACTACATTAATATAACCGATATAATTTATACTTAAACTAGGTATAAAATTGTAACTGCCTCCACCTATTACAAACCTTTACTAAATTTTTAATCCATGATTACCCTCATATCTTTTTTTATTATATTTTGTTTACATAACACTCATTTGTTCTTTATCATTTTTCCTCTTCTCCTCTTTCATCTTAATTACTTCATCTCACCAAAAATAATATAGCTTTGGTTGATAGTATTCATTATTTATAAATATTTATATAATTATAAGGGTTAATTTTTTTATATAAAATAATATAATCATATAATAATATTATTTATTTAAAAAATACATTTATATAATAATTATATATTATTTTTTATTAATTTCAATATAATTAATAATAAAAATACATATAAAATAAATATATTAATTTTAATATGATTAATAATACAAACTACTTATAAAATAAATATTAAAATAATAATTAAAAATAAATTATATAAATATTAGGGTAAAATAGTCTTTTACACTTTTTACTATTTTTTTATACCACCAACCAAACACAAAATAATAAAATTTATATAATTTATACTTATTTTATACTCTCAACCAAACACTAATAACTCATATAATTTATACCTTCTAATACCTCTTTACAATTTATATCCCTTACAACTTATACCTACATAACTAATACTATATACCAAACACTACCTAAGGACATTTAGGAAGCTTTCAAGAGGAGAGAACTAGTCGCGACCAACGTTTGAGGAGGTGCCTTGCATTCGATCCTTCATCAAAGACAGACCAACTATGATCCTCTCGAGAAAACCACATGGCTGGTCGCCAGAGTAAATGCTAAGGTTCAACATATCCTGGATTCTTTCATCTCAACAACCATGTCGTTCATACATGGTACTGAGTCTTCCAAGGATGCTGAGCAATGCGAGGCTCCAATCTATGCACCAAGCATAAGGTTTTGGGCCTCCAGCTTTATGGAAGTGCATAATTCTCCAGATGCCAAACAACAACTTTTCTATGCTAAAAAACTGTTATTCCCTGCTGCTGAGAAGCTCTCATTAGTTGCAGTACAACAGCCCCTCCATGCTATAGAGCAGCTGCCTAGCCATGTTGTAGAGCTACTTCTTAGCTGCTAAGCAACAACAACTCTCTATTCCTGTTGAGCAGCAGTTATCCCATGCTGCTGAGCAACACTCCTCTCCTGCTCCCGAGAAGGAGCTCTCTTAACCTGTTGAGCAACTCTCCTCTCATGCTTCTGAGAAGGAGCTCTCTCAAGATGTTGAGCAGCTCTCCTCCCCTGCTTCTGAGAAGGAGCTCTTTCTGGCTGTTGTGCAGTAGATCTCTTCAGATTATGAACTGCCATTCAGTCTTGTCGTCGAGAATCTTGCGTCTCCAACCGAGCAGCAACCCCTTCAGGCTGCATCCAATCATTCTATAGTAGTGACTGGACTTATCAAAGATATATGTGTACAAACTCAGGGGATCGATGGCTTATCTCAAGCGCTAATTCAGGTGCCTTCTCCTCAAGCTTCCTCATCTTCAAGAGATCCAACTCCGTCTGCTATCCAGGAAAATACGCACATCTCTCTTTAGATCCTACCTGGCGTTTCCCAACTGAAACAGTCGGCTCCTCATTCTCCAAAGGAGTCATCTCTAGTTACGGTGGATATCCACACTCTACTCCAGGACACTATTGCACCTCTACAATAGAGTATTGCAACCATCTTCGGTGAACTGAAATTTCTTAAGGAGCAGTCAGTAGCTACCTCAAAAGCAACGGCCTTGGCAACTTCGGCGTAGGATAAAATCCTTAGCCAGGTCTCAAGGAGCTCTATTAAGGTCATAATAATTAAGGAGTCCATGACTAGGCTGAAAACAATTCTGAACAACACCATTTACAGCCAAAACAGGGATCTCTCTACGAAAATTAATACTATCGATATGCAAATTATTGAAGTAACAGACTTCCTCAAGCATGTAGCAGACAATTGAATTGAAGATGCTGATGTTAAAAAGGGGAAAATCGGTCGAGGGGGAAGAGCTGGTAGGGGGAAGCCTGGGCGAGGAGGAACATAGCGAGTCATCTGGAGCTGGCTTGGAAAAGTTACGAAGAATTAAAATGGAGGGATATCTATACTCTAAATATTTTGTGCATTTATGTTCAGATATAAATATATAATTTACCCTTAATTCTCTACTCTTATAACTTTGTTATAACATTATCAAAAAATGGGAAATTGTTATATTAAGTTAAAGAAAGAAAAAAGGGGGGAATTATTAAATTATTATTAAAGAATAAATCCTTAATTTAGTTGAAATATGAAAAACACTTTAATTGATTAAAATGAACTTAGGATAATTAAAATAAATATGACATAATTTTGATGATGCATTGATAAATGAATAAAACTATGTTCTGCAAATGTTTAATGCGCAGGTAAAACAAGAGGCGCTTACAACAGAGTTGACGTCAGTAGAGCTGAAGAGACGCTGGTAGCAGCCTTGCGTCAACATTAGAGTTGAAGAAACGCTGACAGCGGGCTTGCTTCAACAGCAGAGTTGAAGAAGCGTTGAAAACAGGCTTACTTCAACAATAGTGTTGAAGAAGCGCTGACATCAGCCTTGCGCTAATAGCAATCTAAAGAAGCGCTGGCAGCAGTCTTGCGTTAACAGCAGTCTGAAGAAGCGCTGACAACATGCTTGCTCCTTTAGTATATCTGTGTTGCGCTAATAGCCGAGTATCCAATAATAGCGTTGTGCTAACAACCGAGTAGCCAACAGAAGCATTGCGCTAACATCCAAGTAGCCAAAATCAACCTTGCTCCTTCAACACAGGTGTGTTGCTCTAACAGCTCAGTAGCCAACAACAGTGTTACGCCAACAACTGTGTTTGCTATCAGCAGACTACCACATCATCTTAATACGCCAAAATGTACAACTTCCACGTACACAATTATTCCACTAGCCCATGCAATACTATCCACTACACCACGTTCTACCGAATATTCCCCGCACTACAATCCCGTACGCCACGCACCAACGAATATAATAATTCTTACGTACTATCCCATATACCTAACGTACAATCATCACAAAACTAACACGTATCTAAAAATTAGATTCGACCATTGCTACACTTCAAATATAAAATGGGCATTAGAGTACAATGACGAATCTCTTGATCTTTTCACTTGATCAATCTCTAAACTTGATATCTTGATTACTCTCTAGCTCTTAAGCATACACGTTACGATATACGTTGAGAGATAATTTCTTGTACTACCTGATTGTTCGAAATTAAAGTAATAATAATAATAATTAAGGAATCTTTTTGTTATTCAAGAGTTTCTTGGATTGTCCAAGCCTCTTGGTCTTATCTCTAGTAATGAGACTCTTCATTTCTCTTAGTTAATGTCTAAGTTATGTTTTTATTTTATATAAGGTTGTAATGGTGTTCTTATTTCAATAAGTTCAATAGACAGAATCTCATTCCAGTTTGTCTTTCATTCTCTAAATTTTCTATTCACTTTCTAATATATTTCTTCACGGTTCGATCATCGAAATCCTAATTGTGACTTCGTTACATGGTATCAAAGCTTTGGTAATATTGTTGAAGAAGATATCATTGTTATTCGATATGGAAAGTGGTGGTCGTGTAGCTGGGCTCAGTTTGGAGTTGTTAAACTAGTCAAACTATCGGATATGGAAAACCTGTATGAAATCATACCTGGGTGGGGAAGATTTGTGGGACATCATTGTAGACGATGATGATGTAGCTCCTGAGGATGTTGCTGAAAATGAGGAAGCATCGAAGAAGCGGAAGAGACTCAACGCGAAGGCAAAATTTGTGTTGAAGAGGTCAATCTACCACAATCTGTTTGAGCACATCATCGGTTGTGGATCTTCTCGTGAGATCTGGGAAATGCTTGATCGTCTTTTCAATAAGAAGAACGATGCTCGTCTTTAGATGCTTGAAAATGAATTGGCAACCGTAAAACAAATCGGATCTGTCTCGGAGTTCTTTCTTAAGGTAAATAACATATGCTCATAAATTTCTTTATTGAACCTAGATGAGAAAATCTCAGAGGCTCGAACAAAAAGGCATATTGTTCGAGGACTTCGACCTGAATATACACCATTCATCACCTCAATTCAAGGTTGGGTTCAACATCCTTCACTCGAGGAGTTTGAAAATCTCTTGTCATCTCAAGAGTCGTTGGTCGCACAAATAGCTAGAACGATTATAAAGGAGGAGTCGAACAGTGCGTTGTTCGTGAAGAAATCGAGTTGGAAAAAGGGAAAGTCGAAGAAGGAAGAAACAAGTTAGGATTCTTTAAATATTCCTAAAAAGCCCCTTAAGTGTTTCAGGTGCGGCAAGACTGGACACTTCAAGAGAGATTGTCGAGTAAATTTGAATGGAATTTTTGTTAGTTCAAATCTCGGAGAAAAGTCTAACCAGCATGTTGAGGAGGACTGGGACAAGGCTTTTCATGTCGATGTGACGACTTCGAAGGAAAAGAAAACAGAGGCGTCTCATGGTAAATAGGATATCGATCAAAGGTGGATCGTCGGTTCAGGGTGCGGACATCACATTATTGAAGATGATTCCGTGTTCTCGTCGAGTCGAGTTCATAATGGGGGTGGTGACACTATCACGACAGATAACTCGGTTCACGAAGTTCAAAAGGAAGGATCGATTGTCATTGATAACGAAAAAGGAGAATCTATTACCTTGAAGAATGTCTACCATGTTCCAAGAATCCGAAAGAATCTCTTCTCGGTTGCAAATGTTGTAGACACTAGAAATATGATATTGTTCGGTCCACATGATGTGAAGTTCTTAAGGAACGTGAAAGAAATCAAGGCGGATGTGGTTGATATTGGAACTCGGGTAAATGATCTCTTTGTTTTTTCATCTTCAAATTCGTACATATAAAAGGTGAACGACAAAAGCACCTTTTTTCTATGGCATGCAAGACTTGGGCATGTCAATACGACTAAGCTCATTGTTATGTCTCGAAAGAAACTTGTCGAAGGTCTACCTATCTAAGAATTTAGGAGGGCAGTGTGTGTGAAGGATGTCAATATGGGAAGGCTCATCGACTTCCATTCGACAACTCTGTATCAAGAAGTAAGGGTCCTTTGGATCGAGTTCATAGTGACTTGATGGGACCAACTCGAACTGCCTCATACTCGGGAAGTAAATATATGTTACAATTTGTGGATGATTTCTCCAGATTCACTTGGGTGTACTTCATGAAAGAGAAGTTAGAAGTGTTCTCTAAATTTCTCGAGTTCAAGGAGACGGTAGATGGAGAACAAGAAAGGAAAATTCGAGTATTGCAAACAGATAATGGTGGGGAATTTTGCTCAAAAGAGTTTGAATTGTTTTGTAGGCAAAATGACATAAAAAGAGAACTCTCCTGCCTTGAGACCCCGCAACAGAATGGGATAGCCGAAAGGAAGATTCGACACCTTACATAAACTTGTAAGTCGTGGTTGCATATGAAGAATATACCAAAGTACTTATGGGCAAAAGGCATGAGTTGTGCTGCCCATGTCATCAATCGAGTTCCGCTCAGCCCAAATGAGTTCAAATCTCCATTCAAGATGCTTTTTGGTTTTAAGCTAAATGTTAAACATTTTCGAGTTTTTGGATCTACTTGTTATGTCCATATTCTAGACTCGAGAAGGAGCAAACTGGATGCGGAGGCAGTCAAATGTGTGTTTGTCGGCTATGACTAGAGAAGGAAAGGGTGGCCTTGTATGGATCCATCAACCCACAAGTGCACTGTGTCGATAGATGTTGTTTCGACGAAATCTCTTCATACTACATGAAATATGTTGAGGAAACTGTTCTGACTAATCTTCCCATTCTAACGTCTACGAGAAGCTCTTGTAGTAGTGATAATAGTGATAGGGGGAGCCCTCACTTAGCTCAAGATACTTCAGTCGATGAAGGAGGAAAATGTGAAAGGTTACTAAGAAGTCCACATCAGGAAGAATCAAGTCAACAACAGAATGGGGAATCTCAACCAAATAGGAACATTGTAAAGCCCCTTCGATTTAGGGATGATAATTTTGTAACAACCTTTTCTTGTTTCTTGGTAAACGCAATAGACGACGAGGAACCCACTTCTTATAATGAAGCAAAAAATGTCAAGGAATGGGTGGCAGCAATGGAGGAGGAAATGCATGATCTCAAGAAGAATGAGATATGGGACGTTGTTCCGAAGCCTTCTGATACTCAAGCAGTCACATGTAAGTGGGTGTATCGAATCAAGCGAAAGGCTGATGGAAGCATAGATCGATACAAAGCTAGATTGGTCGCTCGAGGATTTTCACAAAAGTATGGAGAAGATTACGAGGTGACATTCAACCCATTTGTGAAGATGACGTCAATTCGCACTGTGTTGGCCTTAGCATCAAGTTCTCGATGGAAGTTGTGGCAATTGGATGTCAAGAATGCATTTCTCTACGGAGAACTTGATCGTCCAATATATATGGAACAACCACCTGGATTCGAGAAGACTGATGGTCCCCAACTGGTCTGTAGACTTAAGAAGGCACTATATGAATTAAAACAAGACATGCGTGCTTGGTATGGAAATATTGCAAAATATCTTCAATTTTGTGGGTATAAGGCTTCAGAATCTGACTCAAGTCTATTTATAAAGATGAGTCAATGACAGATGGTGGTGGTGCTTCTTTATGTGGATGATATAATCTTGACGGGCAGTAACTATGATGAGGTTGCTCGTCTACAAGATGAGCTATCGCTTCGCTTTGAGATGAAGAAGCATGGTGAACTTGGAACTTTACTTGGTTTACAAATCGAAAATTTCGATAAAGGTTTATTTGTATCGCAGATCAACTACGCAAAGAAGTTGGTAGAAAAATTTGGTATGACTGATGGAAAAAAGAGCTATACTCCTCTCAACGTAAATCCTAGACTCAGTCGAGACAAAAGAACATGTCTACTAGATCCTCGTTCTTATCGTGCTCTTGTGGGAAGTTTGATTTATTTGACTATAACAAGGCCTGACATTAGGGATGGCAATGGGGCGTTTCGGGGCGGGGAATGCAATTACCATCCCCGCCCCGTTTTAATTTCGGAGATTTTTGTAATACTATCCCCGCCCCGTTCGTTTTTTTTTGGTTTCGGAGAATCCCGCGGGGCACCGTTAATAATTTTTATTTAAAAAAATAAATAAATATTATACAATAAAATTATATAAACCAATTTTTTAATATAATATATATTGTAATATATTAAAATTTTATATTATTATAAAGAAATAATTTTAATACTCTTATAAAATATAGTAAATAAATAAACATATTGGTGATTTAATACATTTAAGTATGTTTATGGTGTTCGGGACAGAAACGGGGTAAAAACGGGGTGAAATCGGGGCGGGTTGGGGCGGGGGACACAAATACCATCCCCGCCCCATCCTCGTTCGGTTTTGGGGGAAAACCGTCCCAAACGGGGCAATTCAGTTCGGTTTTTACGGGGCGGTTTCAAATTGCTATCCTTACTTGACATTGCTTATGCAGTTGGAGTGGTGAATCGATACATGTAGGAGCCAAGGAAACCACACCTCGAAGAAGCGAAGAAAATTTTGAAGTATATTAATACATCATTAGATATTGGTCTACTATATGAGAAATATGCGAAAATTGTCTTGCAAGGATATGTAGATGCTGACTTTGCTGGAGATCGATATGATCGAAGGTCCACATATGGGTTTGTTTTTCTTTGTGGAAACACTAGAATATCTTGGAGTAGTAGGAAACAAGGATCGGTATCATTGTCTACAATAGAAGCGGAATACAAAGCATCAACTCACGCAGCACAAGAGTGCATATGGCTTCGTAGACTCTAGGAGGATTTTCATGTCAAGTTTGATTAGCCGGTTCCTATCCATGGAGATAATTTGAGTGCTATTAAATTGACTTCAAATCCTGTGTTTCATGCGAGGACAAAACACATTGTGTTGGAGCATCACTTTATTCGTGAAAAAGTACTAGAGAGAATCATTGAGATGGTTACAGTAATGTGTGAAGACAATGTTGTTGATATCTTCACAAAAGTACTCTCTAAAGGTCATTTAGAAGATCTACGATCTAAGTTGGGACTAGTTCATCAGACATCCCTTTAAGGGGGAGGGTTAGAAATTAAAGTAATAATAATAATAATTAAGGAATCGTTTTGTTATTCAAGAGTCTTTTAAATTGTCCAAGCCTCTTGGTCTTATCACTAGTAACGAGACTCTTCATTTCTCTTAGTTAATGTCTAAGTTATGTTTTTATTTTATATAAGGTTGTAATGGTGTTCTTATTTCAATAAGTTTAATAGACAGAATCTCATTCCAGTTTGTCTTTCATTCTCTAAATTTTCTATTCACTTTCTAATATATTTCTTCAAGGTTCGATCATTGAAGTCCTGATTGTGACTTCGTTACACTGATAGTATTTTTAGTGTTGTAAGTTGAACAGAACATTGTCTGTTCAACGTAATGTGATAGCTAAGAGTTCAAAATAGATAACTGTTAAGACCTGTACTCTTAGTGGGTCTGTGCAGAGGTTATACAAATCAAAGTCTTCTAGTGGAATCCTTCTAGAAACAGAAGAAGGGATGACGTATGAGTTTTATCTTCGAACATCCATAAAATCTTATGTTATCTCCTTACTGCTTCTTATAGTCCTTTATCTTCCGCTTCAAATCTAGAAAGCATTTTCCGCACTTGAAACCGTTCAAGAGCTTGCTACGATTTATCAAAGAATAGAAACATATTTTCAATCTCTAATAGAATTAAAATCGCATTGAAAGTGAAAATTAGCACAACAATATTCAACCTCCATTCTATTATTGTCACCAATCCTAACAACTTGAAACAAGCTCTACGAAAATGGTACAAGAAGTTTGAGTTGTTCATGAAGGAACACATCTATAAGAAGACTACTTCCGACTATTGTATATTTGTGCAAAAATTCTCTCTTAATGACTTTATTATTCTCTTAATTTATGTTGATGACATGCTTATTGTTGGTCAAAGTGTTGTGAGAATAAATAGGTTGAAATAAGACTTAGGAAAGTCCTTTGCGATGAAGGATCATGGACCAACGAATCAAATTCTTGGAATTAGAATCAGTCTTGATAGAAAGAAAAATAAATTATGGTTGTCTCAAGAATGATATATTAAAAAAGTGTTGCAAAGATTCAATATGAGAAGACCAATAATGTCTCCACATCTCTTACAACACCTTTTAAATTGGGCTCTGACCTTTGTCCTTCAAACGATGATGAAAAAGAAGATATGAAGAATATTCTTTATGTTGTTGGAAGTCTATGTATGCCATGGTTAGAAGAAGACCAAATATTGCTTATGCCGTTGACACTGTGAGTAGGTTCCTTTTCAATCTAGGAAAAGAACACTGGGAAGTTGTCAAGTGGATATTGAGATATCTTCAAGGTACATCAAGTTTAATACCGTTCCATGAAAATGAGAGTCCGGATTTAGTTGGTTATACCAACTTTGATATGGCAGGTGATGTTGATTCGAGAAAATTTACTTCTGGTTATTTGATTACTTTTGCATGGAGAGTTGTTTCTTGGTAATTCAGGCTTCAAAAATGTGATGCGTTGTCAACCGCTAAAGTTGAACTTACTGTAACAACGAAAGCTTATAAAGAATTAATTTGGGTTAAGAAATCATTATCTGACTTGGTTTTGTGCAGGATAAATACGTTCTTTTTGGTGATAGTCAAAGTGCGATTTACCTTGCGAAAAAATGAATATTTCACTCTTGATAGAAACACATTAATGTGAGGTATCATTGGATACATGGTTTTCTAGATGAAAAATTGTTGTTTTTGAGAAAGTGCATACATATGATATTGATGCTGACCAAAGAATTACCAAAAGGCAAGTTCGAGTTTTGTTTTCAACCGCGGGTTTGACAACAACCCTTCCATAGTTGTGATGGGGAAGTTTGTTGGATTATTTGTTTGGGATCTCAACTATGTAATAAAAAGTTCATCTTGTTTAAGAAGCCTAGAAGTCTAGAAGCTCAAGAGTCTTTTTGTGTAAAATAGGGGCATGGTTGTCTTATTAGAAAAAGACTCTTGATCTATCCTCGTTCTTCTATAAAAGGTCAAGGACATGGCGTTATCAAATCACATCTGAAAGTCATCTAGCATACACTTGTAGAGAGATAGTGAGATCTCTTCTTTTTTTAGCTTTTATCGTCATTTGTATCGTGTTTAACATTTGATTATAATGAAACTTATTTTGGACAACAGTCCCGTGGTTTTTACTCCTTGATTTGAGGAGGTTTTCCACTTTAAATTCTTGATGTTCTTGTTTCATTTATGTTAAATTAAGTAAAAAGGGAAAATCGTTAAATTAAGTTAAAGAGGGAAATCGTTAAATTAAGTTGAATTATGAAAAACGTTTTAATTGATTAAAATGAACATAGGATAATTAAAATGAACATACATGGTTTTGATGAATGAATAAAACTAAGTTCAGCAATGTGTTAATGTGCATCTAAACTTGAAGACTCGCTAACAACAGAATTGCCATCAGCTGAAGACTCGCTAACAATAGAGTTCCCATCAGCTGAAGACTCGCAAACAGTAGAGTTCGCTGGCAACAGAGTTGCTCAAACAACAGAGTTCGTTGGCAGCAGAGTTGTCATCAGTTGAAGACTCGCTAATAGTAGAGTTGCCATCAGCTGAAGACTCGCTAACAGTAGAGTTTCCATCAGTAGACTCGCTATTAGCTGAGCTGCTCCATCAGAAGAGTTACTCAAACAACATAGTTCGCTAACAGCAGAGCTGATCCATCATTAGAATTCACCAACAATTGAGTTTCCATCAGCTGAACATTCACTATCTGTAGATTTTCTATCAGTAGAGTCACTCAAACAACATAGTTCGTTGGAATCAGAGTTGCTCAAACAACAGAGTTCGCTGACAGTAGAGTTGCTCAAACAATAGAGTTCACTAGCAGTAGAGCTTACCATCAGCAGAGTTTGCTAACAGTAGAGTTTCCATTAGCTGAAGACTCGCTAACATCAGAGTTTCCATCAGTTGAAGACTCACTAACAGCAGAGTTGTCATCAACAGACTCGCTATCAGCTGAGCTGCTCCATCAGCAGAGTTACTCAAATAGTAGAGTTCGCTGGAAGCAAAGCTGCTCCATCAGCAGAGTTCGCCAATAGCAGAGTTGTCATCAATTGAACATTCACTATCAGTAGATTTGCTATTAGTAGAGTTGCTCAAACAATAGAGTTCGATTGCAGTAAAGTTGCTCAAATAGAAGAGTTTGCTAGCAGTAGAGCTTGCCATCAGCAGAGTTTGCTAGCAGCTGAGCTGATCAACAACTAAGTTTGCTATCAGTAGAGTAGCTCATCAGTAGAGCTGATCATCAACATAACTCGCTATCATTTGAGTTCCTCATCAGTTGAATGCTTATCAGCTAAGTGAGGTAGTTGAGCACTCATAAATTACAATACAGAAAAGTATACAACCAGCTCTCTATTTTGACATGAAAAATAATAAACGAATATTCTATTCCTTTGCGCACTAAAACCCTGTACGCCAGGCATACGACAAACGTACCGTTGTCTCGTATCAACAAAATGGATTTGTTGCCATACCTCAAGTATAAAAATACATCAGAGAACAACGGTGAAGACTCTCTCGGCTCGATTCAGCTCTGTTCTTTGCAAGTTTAATCGACAATCTTTTGTATCATTCGATAATCATTTTACTTGTGTAAGTTGAACAGATAGTCGTATGTTCAATAAGATAGTGTGAGAGCTAGAAGTTCAGACATGCAAATATTAAGACCTATGATCTGAGTGGGTATGTGTAACGTCTATACAAATCAAAGTCTTCTAGTGGAATCCTTCTAGAAACAAAAGAATGGGTGACATAGGAGTTTTTATCTCCGAACATCCATAAAATCTTGTGTTGTCTTTTCATTGCTTCATTCATTCTTATATTTTCCGCTTCAAATCCTGCAAGCATTTTCTGCACTTGAAATCGTTCAAAGCTTGCTACGATTTTTCCAAAAATAGAAACAGATTTTCAATCCTTAATAGGATTAAAATCGCATTTAAGTGGAAAATAGAACAACAGTATTCAATCCCCTTCTACTGTTGTCTTCGATCCTAACAATTTATATTTCCTTTTTATGTTTGTTGTTTCCCGCTCCTAAAGATCCAATCAAGTGGAGAATAGTTTATTATCACAAATGTGATTATTCTCTTAGAGGTATACATTTATTATATATATATATATTATAAAAATATAAAACAACTAGTTAAGAACAACAAACAAAGATTTATCGAAAAAATGAACATATTTCAAGAAGGGTTTGAACGAGTTATTGCATCAACCATAACAAAAGAAAATACATTATATATGTGAATTGACTAGTATATATGGAGCAAAGATTTTGTTTGATTGATGATAGATGGTGGTTTTCCAAAGACAACAATTCCATCCGAAGGAGTTTGGGAATCAAACTCGGTCTTACCAAAGCTACCCACCAATTGAAAAACATTGAGTAAGGGATGAATAATACACCACAAACTACTAAGAAGGTACTATTTATATGAAATTATCGCTAAGCTATAAGAATATACCTTCACCAACACTGTCAACATAAAGAAGTTCTTCTAGTTAGACTAGGGGTGAAAAAACTACCCAAATTATCGTTACATCGAAAATAGAGTGCAATAAATATCAAAAATATCAATTTTTTGGTATACTAAACAAGAGTAAAGTATGATAACAATACCGGAATTATTGGTAAAGTAAAAGTGTGAGATTTTCAAAATTTTAGTATATCACAATATATACAAAAATAATTTTTATAAATTATATATATATATATATATATATAATACTTATAAGAAAATAAATAATGACTAATGAAATTATAATTAATTATGTTTTAATTTCCATTTTAGGAATTATATTCAAGCACATTATAAATTTTCAGTAAGATCAAACGGTAATCAACGAATTAACTAATTTTAATAAATTTATTTTTTTGTAAATTTGTTGTTAATTTAATTATAATTTTTGAAAATTAAATTAAAAAATAATTATACTATTATATTATTCAATATATGAAATTTATAGACATACATGAAACTAATTTTATTTCACTATAAAGTGTTTTTTTTTTTTAAAATAAACTCAATGGAGTCTAATATGTTATTAAGTTAATCTCAAATATAAAAATACTATAAAATATGAAACACAAGAGTGCACGACTCGAAAAAGAAGAATAACTTCGAAACCAAAACTCCATATAACTCCTAAATAGCGTAGGAGTATATTCTTGAAATACTATGAAAAGAAGACAATAGAGTTGGTTTATAAAAGAGTACAATCAATCAATCGGAGTATGCAAGTATTGTAAAGTTAAGATTCCAGCCGTTTTTTTAAGTACTAGTGAGTTGAAAAACCACCTATTAAAAATGTGTAAGTTGAGTCCGCTCTACGAAACAAGTGGGGGTGATAAAAATTAAATCATATTGACAAACGAGACGATGTAGCAAGAAAAATAATTTGGTTCCTCACACTTTTAACTAGAAAATGTGTGAAATAAAATTGACATAGTATGTTTTTAGGTAGGAAGGGTATATACCGATATAATACCGAAATCAAAGTATATCGAAATAAAGATATGATAAATGTATGAAATTTTCTATACAAACTTTTGATAAGGTATAAAATATGGATAAATAATTATGGTATACTGTATCGACTCAAAAAACATAGATTGAGTCATGGATCTCCTCTTATCCCAATGAAGGTCGAAATGATGAAATTAAATATAAAAAAAAACAACCAAGTAGCTAAAGTGAAAATTATCTTACATAGGAAATCATATGTTTTTTTTTTTTATTTCTACTATTATGTGGCTTATACCATATAGGGAATAAACCTGAGCCACAAGACAAAAAATAGAAAGGATACATTTGAGAATTTTTTAAAATAAAATATAGTTATTTCCAATGTAAAGGTAGAATGTTTGTTTTTCAATTGAAGTTTCAAATTGTGACTTGAAGTTGGTGTGTTTCAATGATATTTTAAAAGAAGAATCTCGCTAACATCTAGAATGAGTAATTGAATGAGATGTACTAAGACCAAAGGTATTGAAACCCTAATTATAATATATAATCTGGTCAACTATATTAACATCCTACTGTTGATTAATCCAACTTAAATGTTCTCAACTTCGTTAAGTTTGGATATTGGTTGGTGAATGCTCAAATGATCTAATACTAAAATTGTTTAGCTAGAAAAAATGTTGCTTGGAGCTAATAATTCATCAATTGGTTTTGTTTGGTATGACTTTAACTTTCATTTATCAAAAAATTCCCAACCATTTTCCGGGTATAAGACAAAATTGTTCTGTTAGAGATAATTCATAGTTTATGTTTATTGAATTGTTATCTACATATATAGTATCTAGAATACTAATAAATTATCCTTTTCTTTAAGATATATATGCTTTTTTGTTTCAATAATATTATATTCAAATGGTTGGAGTTAGATGTCATGTATTGACTCACGATTCTAGAATATGACAATCTCCACCGAACCACCTCTACCTTTATTGATAAGTATAGCCAGTTCTTTTCGGATTTGTAGTTTCGTTTGTTTATTTCTCTGTCGGTCACATAAATAACTCAGATTCAGATCATTTTAGGTCAGCAAGGAACTCAATTCAAACACGACCTTTTCTCTCTTCTTACATAGACACACACCAAACTTTTGCTTTTACATATTTCAAACAATTCTTTCTGAAGAAGATACACGTAACATATCCATGGACGGTCAAACCAATCTGTTTAGACTCTGAACGGGGCTACAAACTTCAGCTAGCACACGTCTTTAGAATCACACATGAATTGTTTTCTTAAACAATCCAAAGCAAGCTCTGTGCTCCTTTCTTGGCAAAAACATCATTATTAAAAGGTGAGATCTTTCTTGTTCAACGGTAAGAACGGCGGCTGGTTGAATCTCAACTTTCCATTTTAAGATTTATATATAACCCATAATTTCACTGAGTTGTCGGAAAATCGACTTGCTTCTTTAATTTCGATATTGTAGTTTTCAAGGTGGCGAACCCAGGCGGTAAAGGAGATTATACGCCGCCTCCTGCGGCAGATGAGCATGTGTTTTCCGAGTATGGCGAAACAGAAGAGTTGTCGGCGATGGTTTCGGCTCTAAGCCATGCTGTCTCAAATCCCAACCAGAGTGGCCTCCGACAACAATTTGATTTTTCGCAGGGACTAGGTGATTCATCGACTGCTCCACAGACGACGGTGTTGGGGGATTCTGGGAGCGGGTTTTCGTTATCTAATTCCGGTTCTTGGGCGGGAGTGAAGAGGCACAGACAAGAAGAAGGAAGTGTTTGTCAATACACAGAGCATATGCAGAACAGAGAATCACCGACTCTTCCGAATGGTTAGTTCTCACTTTTGATTCAATTAAACCACTTGTTCTAAAATAATACAGAAAACAAAACAAAGAACATAGGAGAAGATTTAAGTGTCTGTCAATTCTCAATTGTGCCCTCTTCGGTCATCTCTATAATGTTAAAACTAGGGGATGACAAACCGATAGGGTGCATTTATTAATTTTTAGAGTCCATTTATATAAGAAATATATTTTTTTTTATAAAAGTATATTAAAATTTCATATTCTTATAAAAAAATAAAAACAAAATTCTTAGTTTAATCCTTCCTAAGAATAATCTTAAGTTAAATCCTTCCTTGCATATTTGAGAAATAATATAAATTGATCTTTATTATGCACATTTAGTATTAGAAAGGAAAATATGAATAAATTTTCTTAAAATCAATATTTAGTAACATTAATTATTAAGGTGATTTATATTTGATAATATTTTAAAACATAATATCCTTTAAAAAAAAATATAAAACATTTCATTAAATAGCATTTAGAGATTCCAAAATTGAGGAAAAACAAATAAAAAAAACTTGTAGAAAATGTCCAAACATAAAAATTATTCCTCAATATGAATTAACTAAGATCAAAGTGGAGCCTATCTATATATCTTCTTGTTAAACTAAAACACAAGACTTATATATTCATAGATTTGAGCTAGGTGAAAGGGTTTCTAAACCCAAATAATTAAGGACTCAAATTAACTTGTTCAATTTCTCTTTTGCAGTGCAAGATGAAGATGATTTCTTTAGAAGAATCAATAGGCTAAGTTCAAATAGTTACATCTCAACAACCTTAATGCAACCATCATCATCCTTGCCGGTGGCTCCGTGTTCCAACGAAGGAACCGATGACAGGAGAAGAAGATACAGGGGAGTTAGACAAAGACCATGGGGAAAATGGGCAGCCGAGATTAGAGACCCACATAGAGCAACACGATGCTGGCTCGGAACCTTTGATTCGCCAGAAGCCGCAGCACGTGCTTACGACGAGGCTGCATACAGATTCCGTGGAAACAAAGCCAAACTAAATTTCCCAGAAAACATCCATTTGGAACCTCCTGTTCCATCCCAACAAGAGAATACGCCTTTAACGACGTCGGCTCCTGCTCAGATGACAGACCAAATGTCTAGTATGAGAGATTATTGGGAATATTCACAGCTTTTACGAAGCAGTTGGGATGAGAATAGTTTGACACTTTCCACTTCAATGCCTGGGGCTTTCTATTCTCAGGCTCAACCAGCTGCCGCTGCTGTCGCTGCTGCTGCCACTTCTTCGTCGTCAACTTCTTTACCTAGTTCATCGAGTTCTTCATATCCTCTCTTTACGTCCGACCCACAATTTGGATATGTCCGATCGCCTGCTAGTCAGAGTAGTGGACGATGGTCGGATTTCCTGGCACCGCCGTGGACTGGTTCTGGCCACTATCCACCTTCCTCGAGTGGAATATGAATTTTCATCAAATGCAAATAAATAAATAAATTATTTTGTTTTTGTTGTATAACACTTTATACCTTGCATGAATATATGGTTTATTATATTTCAGCTATTAGTTTGTTTTTCCTTTACTTTATTTTGGTTAATCTTTTGTTATTGCATAATCTTCAATTAATAAACTTTATCATTTTTCTTGGACTTAAAACTTCTTTTTTTTAAATTTATTATAAAATAAATTACAACTTTTTTGTCTCACTTGGTGGTGTAATACATAATGAAATTTTGTTTTATTCTTAGAGTTTATTTTTTTAAAACAAATTTAACATAATCATACATTATTTAGTTATCTCTCCTTTCAATCAAATCACTCATAGTTTTTAAATAAATCAAGTTTTTTCAATAAACCTAAATAAAGTTCTTAAACCCTTCTAAATATTCTAAATAGAAGGGATAACAAAATAATTTTCAGGAAGAAATTCAATATACATTTTTTTTAATAATAAAGGTCGACTACTTACAATGAGATTAGATGATGAGTGTTTTGAAGTTGATGGCATTTAATTTAATTTATGGAACATGATATGTGACGTTAACCCTACTAAAGAAAAAAAAAGTATAATGTTGGAAGAGACAATGATGTTCTTAGTACCATTGTCGTTTTCTTACACTTAGTAAAAGACAATAATAATTAGGTTATGCCAAGGTGAAAAAGAAAGATAAAAACAAGATTACTTGTTCTTATCTAGTGCATGCATATGTTAAACATCATTTTGCATATGCTTATTTAGATTGGAGATAACTATGGAATATGGATGGATATCTTCCAAGAAACCTCGATCTACTAATTTTGTTAAACATCACCTAATAACGGATTTTTATCGTTGTAAATACTAAAAAACGACGACATTTATTGAGGGTTTATATTATCTCGATAAAAGTCATTAGTGAAAGGATTTGTTAATTCCGATATAGGCATGGACAATCAATTAAGTTTGGAAATTGTTGTATAACTTTATTAATAGGTTCCGTTCATGCACTTTCCTAATATGTTGTATATATTCGAATCCATTCTGAAACCAAACACCATTTATTAACATAAAGAAAACAATGAATCGGGATAAGGAAAGTTGAGAAAAGATATATGAAGATCTTAATATATACCAAACTTCAAGCCTAACTTTGTCAGATAGATACATATAATTACTAGTTGACAATAATTAATAATTAGTGGTCATTATTTAATGACTTTCTCTTTTTATAAATAAGTTTTTTTCGGCCACTCAAATTGTCAAAATAATCCATTACTTTATACAATTCTAATTTATTATTTTTTAAATCATCAAAATAATTAGTTTAGCAAATTATTGAGACTATAATCCAAACACAACTCATTTTGATGTTAACTTTTGAAAAAAATTAAAATATAATAAGACATAGAGAAGTCAAAACAAAATCTATTTTTTTTATATCAAATAAAAATATTTATTTTTAAAACTAAATATTTTTTTCCAATAAAATTAGGCCGCATGCCCATCATCCCTAACATCCAAACTAAATGGGGAGTGATCTTGGGGTCTTCATCTTGTTTTGATGTTTGCCCAAACGTGTAATATCATACACAATCCAAATTAATTAATATATAATAACACTTGATCAATGGTTGGATTAAATAAAATATTTAATTTCTTGTTAACTAAATAAAATATAATATTAATAATTGTAAACACTTTTTTTCCTTCTGCAATTTAATAATTTATCTTTTTGATAAATTCCGAGAATATTGTTATTCAAAATTCATATACGGGTTCATTGTACAAATTATTAGACGAACAAATATTTTTGGAACAATTGAGATTACAAAAATAAATGATTTCGAATTTTTAATAAGTTAAAGTGAAAATTAATTTAAGTTAAAACACTTTGGGTTATTATTATATTTAATATACTTAAGGTATTTTTAATTAGGATTAATTAGAAATTATTTTAAGTTTAAAAAAAAGAATCGTTTTAATATATAATTCTTTAGTTTTTTAATTAGTTTAGCAATTAGATTAATTAATTAATTAGAATTCTGTAAAATAAAATAAAATTAATCTATTAACTTCTCCTTCTAATTTATAAAAATTGTTAGATATTTTTTTAAAAATTTAGTTAGTTAGTTTAAATATTAATTAATTAATTGTATGAGTTAATAGGTAAATTAGTTACTTAGTTAGGAATTAGTAGGGATTGATTTTACGATTGTGTTGAGTCAAATCAAATTGACTAAAATAAACTAAGGAAATAAGTCTATTCAATGCTAACATTATTTTAATGATTTAGGTTAAACTTAGTTATGATCAAGTAAAGTTGTCTATTTATTTTGTGCAGGCACAAATCTAAAAGACGTTGCTACTTCAGACGTGGTATGAAGTAGGTTGTCTTAGACATCTACGTAGTGAGACGAGGTAGTCTAACTTCTTTAGGCGTTGTCTAAGGGGAAACTTCTTTAGATGAGGTAGTCTAACTCATTTAGACGTGATTTAAAGGGAAGTGTAGTTAGACGAGGACATTTAACTCCTTTAAACGAGGTCTAAAGGGAAACGTAGTTAGACGAGGATGTCTAACTCCTTTAGACACGGTCTGTAGGGAAGCGTAGTTAGACGAGAACGTTTAACTCCTTTATACGCGGTCTAAAGGAATGTGTAGTTAGACGAGGACGTCTAACTCCTTTAGACGCGGTCTAAAGAGAAACGTAGTTTGACGAGGACGTCTAACTCCTTTAGACGCAGTCTAAAGGACTGCGTAGTTAGACGGGGACGTCTAACTCCTTTAGACGCGGTCTAAAGAAGAATGATTGATGCATTGCTTTAGCAGCCGTCTGAAGGAAGCATCCGTCTAACCACGATCACTTAGCTGTTTGCTCTAGTTCTTTCAGCAGTTTGACAAGTCAGCTAATTCCATCAAATGAATGAATGCCACGTATGTCGATATATTTCAAATATATTCTCAGTACAAGACAAGATCAGAGGATACTCGGCGCACTACCTGTTCAGTACGGCCACAATCCAAATTCTCAGAGCCCACTATACTCTCGTACTATAGGCGGTCGTCCAACAGATAAATGCCACACGTCCTCAAAGAATATTCGACCGTTGGTGTACTTCAACTATAAATAGAAGCCAGGGATAACGGTCTATCTCTTAGCAACTAACAATCAAACTGCTCATATGAAATACTCTATTTAGGTCTATCTCTTAGCAACTAACAATCAAACTGCTCATATGAAATACTCTATTTAGCACACACTCTTATTGTTTGTCTAGTTGTGAGATAATTGTAATTGCATACTGTCTTTTCTATGAGAAACTTTAGCATTGTAAGTTGAACAGATGTTGTTATGTTCAACAGAGAGTTATCTAGCTCAGTGAGTTGTATCTAATTCAAAGTCTCTAGTGGATATCCTTCCGGTTGTGGAAGAAGGGTGACGTAGGAGTTTTATCTCCGAACATCTATAAAACTCCTCGTTTTCTTTACTTTATGTCATTTGCAGTTAGTTGTCTAAAGCTTTAAATCCAACAAACAGTTTTGTACTTAAATCCGTTTCAAGAGTTTAGAGGATTTGCGTAGAATAGAAACAGATACTAATCCCTCACAAGATTATTATCGAACCATTATCGTAAGTTGTTAACAATAGTCAGACCCTAGTCTCTATTGGTAACACCGATCCCAACAGATTGATTTTTGTAACCTCCAAAAAAACCCTTGTCCCGGAAAAAAACTCGAGGCTATAGACATTTTAATCTCGGTTTGCATGTTAGAAGTCTTTTTAAATAAAACATTATTTTAAAAGATTTATAAAATCAGTCCTAACGTTGTAAAATTAATTATAATGATAAATAATTTTTAAAAAAAATTTTAAATAATCTTTTATGTTTGAGATAATCAAATGACAATTTAATTGAAGAATTTTTATTTAAATTAATTATAAACAATTAAATTAAAGGAATATTTATTTGATAAAGAGTCGCAAACTTATTTTTAGTTTAAAATCAATAAAAAAAAAGGCATACGTATACAAACATATTTTTAACCAAAGTTTTATTTTGGTTCGTAGTTTGATGATACTCGGGAAAAGTTTTCATGCTTCATTTTTCGTATCCGTTAAAAACGGTATTTACTTTATAAAATCTTGGCTTTTGGAAAATTTATTGTATAACGTTTTATTTTAACCAATTATTCTTCCACTCCTAGTCATGCAAAAGTTTTTCTGTATTGAAAATTGTAACAATATTTAAATGTTGGTACATATAACTAATGACGTTGACTAAGGAGGAATGTACGTGAAGAATATTTAGTTTTATAGACATTATGGTTTAAAAATAAATCACAAACGAGCTCTTATCAAAATATTCTTTTATGAAAATATTATAAAAATATTTTGAAATCATTTTCTATTTTTTTTTTGGAATTTTTAGAAAATTGTTTAGGATCACAAAATTCTAAAAATAATTTTGGAATTTATAAATGAAACCAAACAGACCCTATGACTAGTTTCCTTGGTCCTATGTGCAATTTTTATCAGTAGGGACTAAAGCCCTCAGTCCTGGGCTATAATCCCTTTGGTCGAGGTTCAGGATTCTTGGTCGGGGTGCTAATACCTCTCGGTCAAGGTGCTAGAATCCTCGTTCGGGGTGCTAAAGTCCTCGATCGGGGTGATGAAGTCATTCGGTCGAGTTCCAAGAATTCTTGGCTAGGTGTGAGAATCCTCGGCCCTAGGTTATCCATTGGCTAGTTTTATCAGTCCTAAGTGTGAAGAACACTCGGTCTTGGATTCGGGAATTCCCGGTCCTAGGCGCTGAGAATTCTCGGTCATGGGTGTTGATATCTCTCAGTCATGTGTAGGAGTGTTTATTGGTTCGGTTTTTGGGTTATTCGAGTTCCTCAGTTCGGATTCTTTGAATTTTTATTTTTGGTAAGTCAATTCAAAAACCGAACCGAATATTGAAATTCGAATTCAGTTTATTTGAATTCGGTGAATTCAAATTCGATTGGATATTCGGTTCAGATCAAATATTGAACACCTCTACAAAATTGTACTCTTTATTACAATAATTTTCACTTGCACTTATTTTTACCTTCACTATCAACAAATATTAAGGATTAAAATATTAGAGATTAGGAAGGGCTAGCAACTGAGTTAATTTAAAATATATTAAAATATATAATTATTTAATTATATGTAATGAATTATATAATAAAAATGAATTCGGTTTTCAGTTTGGTCTTCGAGTTGAAACATCAACTCGAAAATCAATTCGAAAACCATATTTGAATTCGAATTTGTTTAAAATACTAAAAATAAAATTCAAATTTGGTTTCTTTTAATTCGGTTGGAGATTCGGTTCAGACCAAATATTGAACATCCAAATAAAATATATAATTATTTAATTATATCTAATAAATTATATAATGAAATATATAATAAAATCTCTTTCAACAGAAAGTTTGGAAATCATCTAGGGAATTATTTTAACTAAAGAAAGCATGAAATTGAACCCTAAAAATGATCAACTCGGTCGAACTTGGAAAAATCCAATTTTGAGTCACAATTCAAATTATAGTGAGTCTAGAAGCTTATTAAAAATTGGAGAACACTCCAATGATGTGTAGGAAGTTTTCCCAAACCCTGGATCGAAGCTTAGATCGCGGGAGAAGTTCTTACAAAAACCAGTCACCGGAGTTTCTTGGTAGATCTTCAATTAGACTGTAGTTGTTGATGTTTGTTCGATGGCTTGAAAGAAGAACTCCTAGTGACTATTTATACCAAACTAGGTCGGTTATCCTAGACGAATTCAACTTCAATTTCTATTATGAAATCCTTCTTCAACGTTTTTGTTTTGTCTTCAGTACCCTAGATCTGGAATATATTTTGACTTCTAATCCTAGGGAAAATGATGACGAGGAGGAGACGTGCACTTGGGTGAAAGAATGGAAGGATAAGGTTGAGAAACGGATGAGATAAACTTTCTGGAAGAATCGTCGGCGTCGATCGCGAGCCTCAAGCGTTCGCCCAGTCGATCAGGAAAGACGAATGAAACAACATCGTTTCATTTAAAATTAAATGCGGTGTTGCATTCTATTGGTGATCCATCAACGATCGGACGTCTAGGCTAACGGGGTTAGCGTCCCCGTTAGTTGATTCGTTGTGGACTCGAGCGTGCGTTGTTTTCGTTGCAACCGGTTACGCGGCGTATTCCTGAGCGCAAGATGAAAATATAGCGCTGATCCGCTGGCTAGAATTCCTACTGCAATGGAATTCTTTATTTTCGACCACACTAGATCATCAGTTTTTTTTTCATATAAGAATTATTTGAAATCAAAATTTTAACATTTTTATGTGTTTTTCTTCACCAAATTAATACACACAAAATTTTTTGAAAACATAATAAAAATTATGTTCATTTATTTTATTTTTGGGTATTTTTAGGTATTTATTTAATTGTTTTAAGCCATAAATTATACATAATTTATGTTTAAAATCAAAATTAATTTATTTCAACCTCTTTTTTGGTTTAAATTGGGTAAAAAAATATAATATTTTAACCTCAAATTAAATTTGTATTTTTTTTTTGATTAGGGTTTAATTATCACAATAATTAACCATAATTTGATTTTTAATCTCTTTTTGAGTTATTTTGAATTTAACTATTCAAAATATTATTTTATTATTAATATATTATCATAAATTAGGGTATGTCAAATTTTCATGTTTACAGAATACCCTCCTCAAACCGAGTTTAAATAAAATAAACTTTGTTTTTGGAAAATGTGGATTCGAGGTTTGAACATCTTGAAACTTGTACCCTAACTTATAATAAGGTAGAAAGATAGAACCTGAATAACAACAGATGCTTGGGATGAATCATAACAATGATACATAAGTCAAATTTCTACTCAATCGTTCATCGGTTGAATCTTGTTAGGTATAGACTATCATAATAGTCATATGCATGTTGGGTAGTAGCCTTATGAATTCCTAAGGTAAGACTTCCTTAAAGATACCTATCAATAATTAGGATTCTTTGGGGAGTAGATAAGACTCTTTTAGGGAATAGTGATAATAATAATCTATTGTGTATGTCAACAGATAGGGCTTCAGAGAGGTCTTATACATAGTAACCTTCACAGCTAGTTGAAAATCATAATTCAGTTGGGAATTGTTTATGAGAGGAGCTTCTCTAATTGACAACTTAATTCTTCTAGTTTTGACAAAGTGTCCTTCACCGGTTGTGTTGAGGGTGCTTTGTCTGTAACGTGACAAAATGTCATTCACAACTAGATTAAAATCGTCGGCTTCCAAGGAACTTCTACTGTCTAAAGAATTTTTTAATAGAACATTTTTCCCATTTATTTTACAAAGTGACCTTCACAACTGGATGACACATCGATCATTGTTTTGTTATCTTTCATATCTTCCATCACAAGGAAGGGATGCATGTTACTTTGTCATGATTTATGGTGCCTAATTTATTTATGTCGTGTGGGAGATTTAACAAAAGCTACTTGGGGATGGACTTTTCCCAATTCTATCTCAAATACTGCTTAAAAACAGATGAAACCTTGATTCTTATCCAGGAATCATGGAAACTTGGATTCAAAATGTGTTCGGGGTTAAGTTTTGAGCATTTTGCAATTGGTAAAGATTATCTCACTTAAAAGGCTCTTAATTTATGAATTTCATAGTAATTTGAAGCGTCGTAATCCTAATAAGGCTGGATTGCGAGCCGTCATAATCCTGGTAAGACTGGATTGCGAGCTGTCGTAATCTTGGTAAGGATGGATTTTGAGTCGTTATTTGCACAGACTGATATTACACATAATATCGTTATACTGCGTCTAGATTGCTTGGAGAAATAAACTCTTCACCTTCAACTATAGATAGGCGAACTGCACCTCCAAAAAGGATTTTCTTAATTGGGAAGGGTCCTTCCCATCGTGGTCGGAACATGCCCCTAGGGTCTAACAGTTCTCGAGTTACTGTAAGCACTAGTTCACATTCGTTTAGGTTCCTGGGATTGACCTTTCTATTAAAGGTTTAGGCAATTCATTTATGGTAAACTTAGATTTTGCATAACGCATCCAACCTATGGTCTTCTATTAACGTCAACTAGTCCTATCGAGATTTACTCTATCTTCTTCAATGACTTGGGATTCTAAAAGAACTCTCAGTGATGGATTTCAATCTCTATGGGTTATACGACATCCATATAGTATACTAGAGAATGGGGAGTTTTGATTGTCGTGGTCCGACCAGTCATACGATATCCCCACAAGGCAAATGGAAACTTCTCATGCCAATCCTTGTATATTCTAGTCATCTTCTTGATTATCCTAAACACATTCTTGTTAGATGTTTTGACCGCGCCGTTAGTTTGGGGTCGATAGGGATATGACTTATGATGTTCAATTTTGAACTCTTTGAGCAAGGATAAAACATTTCCTTGAAAGTGTCTACCATTATCTAAAATAATGGCATGAGGTACCCCGTTTGGCGATGATATTGATATGGATGAACTTTGCCACTTGAGTAGATTTCAGAATCTTGTAAGACACTACCTCAGCCTATTTAGAAAAATAGTTGATAACTATAAGTATGAACTCATTTCCATTTGACACATGGGGATAAATATTCCCAATGACATCAATGCCCCATGTATAAAATGGCCATGGTGATGTCATATTGTAAAGCAAAGATTATGGGGTATGCTTTAGATCAGCATAGATATGACATTGGTGACAACTTTTTACAGAGCTAACACATTCATGTTCCATATTTTTCCAATAATATTTGAGATGGAGTATTTTCTTGGCAATAGCTAGTTCATTCATATGTGTATCACATACTCCTGCATGTACTTATTCTATGATCTGTCGTGCTTCGGGACCATCGATGTAGAACATGTTTGACCATCAAAAGATCGTCTATATAGATTGTTTGCTATCCAAGCATAGTTCATGGAATACTAGAGTAGGGCTTGGAAATGGGACGAATATTCTCCATACTCAATGTAGTTTTAGAGAATGTCAAACCATGGTTTGGTGGGCACTTAAATGGAGGCTACTACTCCAATTTCGAAACTGGGCTTCTATTTTTGCCGGATTTTCAAAGGTTTGACCTTTATACTAATAGAGATTTGGGTCATAGCAGCTAGCGTAGCTAAAGCATCGATAGAGAAATTTTGGCTTCTTGGCGTGTGAGTAAAAGACACGTGATCAAACTTGTCGATAAACTAGAGTAGGCAGGTATGATAGGGATTAAGATTTTTCCTTCGTATTTTCCATGTTCCGTTAACCTAGGATTAATCAAGTTAGAGTCGCTAACTACTTCTAGTTTAATTGTCCTCATTCATATGTAATTTTGAGACCTGAGAGACATGCCTCATACTCGGTCTCGTTGTTGGTCACAAAATATTATAACTTAATAGAGATGGGATTATATGTCCCCTTGGGATCTATCATAAAAATTCCAATTCCATAGCCATGTTTGGATGAAGATTCATAAAATATTAACTTCCACGTGTCTGAAGTGATAGTCATTATGTTGTCATCTAGAAAGTCGAGTTCCTAAGAAGGCTCGATCGTGATGGGATGATTGTCCAGGAAGTCTACAACAACGCTTCCTTTGACATATTTTTGTACTTTATATGTGAGATCGTATTCAGAAATTATCATCATCCATTTACTAAGTATGGGAATCAGTAACGTTCGTTGAAACAAATAATGATTAGATCCAACCTAGATACCAACTTAATGGGGTGGACTTACATATAATGTCTCAACCTTTTGGTGATGAGCGCCCAACACACTTGTTCAAGTATCGAATAGTTTAATTCACATCTAGTCATTCTCTTGTTCAGATAGAAGACGGTGATTTCGAGCTTATTTTCGTTTTCTTGAGCCAATAGGCTGCCCATAGCCGAATATGTCATTGTGAGGTAGATAATTAAGGAAATGTCAGGCCTTGGTGGCATAAGGACCGGTGTTAACTTTATATAGTCCTTAATTTTGTCAAATGTTTGTTGACAAGTTTCATCCCACTGAAATTTCTGATAATTATTTAATAACTTGAAGAGGGGATCACAAGTGAGAGTCAGCTTGCTAATGAACCGACTAATAAACTAAATTTTGTCGAGAAAGCCCCGGACTTCTATTTCATTTTGAGGGATAGGCATAGCCGTAATGGCCTCGATTTTGGAGGGGGTCAATCTCTATTCCTCTTTGGGTAATAAGAAAGCCTAATATCTTACCAACGGTGACTCCGAATGCACAATTCTTTGGGTTTAACCGAAGTCGGTACTTTCTAATTCTTTGCAAGAATTTGTTTAGGTTGGGAATGTACCCTTGACCATCTTTAGATTTTACGATTATGTCATCAATATAGACTTCCACTTCCTTGTGAATCATGTCGTGCAAGATCATAGTTACTTCTCTTTGGTAAGTAGCTCTAGAGTTTTTAAGGCCGAAGGGCATGACTCTGAAATAGAACATATCTACTTCTATGATAAAAATTGTTTTCTCTTTGTCTTCTTCAGTGATTAAGATCTAGTTATACCCTGAAAAATCATCCATGAAGGACAATAGTTGATTGTCAATGGCGTGATCAACCAGAATGTCGATATGAGGTATAGGAAAACTATCCTTAGGACTGGCTTTGTTCAGATAACGGTAGTCTACACAAACAAACACATTCTTTCGTCTAAGACAAGAATCACATTGGCAATCCATGTAGGGTAGTCCACTGTTTTGGAGGAATCTTGCTTTCAACTATTTTTGAACTTCTTCTTTTTATTTTGGCTATAACCTCAGTTTTCATTCGTCTGAACTTATGTTTGACAGGTTTAGCCTCTAGATAGAGGGTAATATGATGTCGAACAATGACAGGGTCTACGTCGGGCATATCCTTGTAAGACCAGTCGAACACGTCTTTGTTGGCTTTTAACAATTCTATCATTTCATGACGTTCTTCATCACTTGGACTATGTCCAATTAATACAATTTGAGGACCGTCTGACGTATTGAGGTTTATTTTGATTGTTATTTCATTTGTGGAAACTATTTCTTCCTCATGTTCCAAAAGGTTTTTCATATCAAATTGAAAGGAAACATCAACATTTGAAATATATTCAAAACTATCATCTGTTATATTATTGGACGCTTTATTACAAACAGAAGAGGACATCCCATCAAGATTTTCGTTACTAACTTGTTTATTTATTACAACATCAGACACTTTTTCATTATGAGAAAGGGGTGTCGTTTCCATCAACTCTCTAGTTTATCACAAGATCTTTGTCAGTTGTTAGTAGGTTTGCGAAATTGTTCTCACAAGAACTTTCATTATCCGAAACTTTTTGCGTCACAGAGGGATCGTCACTGAGCATCTTTTCTAGGGTTTCGTGCCAATAAGTATTTTTTTTCCTAATCATATTAACAGATAAATTAGGATTATAAAAAAATCTAAAAATATTTCAAAGCCAAAATAGTTTTGATTGAAAAATGGCTCGGGGAAATTAAAACACAGTATGCTTTCCCTTTCTTTCACAAACTATCAATTTAGGGTTGGAGGAATAGGTATATATTGCTTAGTTATTATACCTTTTCAAGAACCCTCATAACTTGTCGGAGTATATCCAATACCGAAGTTATCCGAGTTATAATAAGACCAAGGAAAATTAGGCATGCTAGTAGCATTTGGTCCTAAACCCATTCCTGGGAAATATCTCTTTTACTGCATGAAACGAATGGACATGACATTGTATGGTGTAAAGTCATGAATGTGAGATGAATCCTGCTAGAAACTAGATCACCGTTTTCAATAAATCAAACCGGCTTTGATAATTTATTATAAACTATCAAAAAGGGAGAAATTATTAGAATTAAATAAAAATTAACTTAATATAAGTGGCCAACTATTATAAGATTTTGAATATTTAGATTAAATAATCAAAAGGGGAGAAATTATTAGATAAAATAGGTAATCAATTATTAGGATTAATTAATCATTAATAAAGAAATTAACCAAGTTAATTTTGTGCAGGATAAAGAAAACCGGGAATCAAAACTGTTCGGTTTTTCCTTAAAGAGAGCTACAAAAAAATCAGCAAACACTTATAAAGAAGCGGAACGGGTAGTCCAACAGATAGTCTGACCGGTAGTCCAACCAGTAGACTGATCGGTAGCATCTTCGGTTATTTATAAGAATCGCAACCGGTAGACTGATCGGTTGCATCTTCAGTTATTTATAAGAAGCGCAACCGGTAGACTGATCAGTAGCATCTTCGGTTATTTATAAGAAGCGTAACTGGTAGACTGATCGGTAGCATCTTCGGTTATTTATAAGAAGCGCAACCATTAGACTAATCGGTAGCATCTTTGGTTATTTATAAAGAAGCGCAACCGGTAGTATCCTTACTTCGGTTTCATCATATTCAGAATCGATAGTTCCTCTATATCGGATATATGTTTGGTAACATCTATCTAACAGTAGTATGTTTCGGTTCTACTTCAAGAAGAGGAATCGGTAATATATTAAAACGGTTTTATACAAGGCATAGTCGGTAGTTTCCACATCAGTGCTATGCAGAACATATTTGGTAATTGCAGAGAGCAGTCTTCATGCGTCTAAACTGTTTTATTGCCATTTTGGTGCAAGTCTGATGAAAACTTATTGGGAGCAGATGTCTGCCAACTTAATTTAAATTGCCATTTTGGTGCAAGTCTGATGAAGTATATTGGGAGCAGTTGTATGTCATATTGTTCCAGACAGCCAAATCATTAAAAGACAAATTCGTATGCTGATTGCTCCTCGTAAATCATTAATCCAATTAATGTCATATTAACTTATTATCATAGTACAAATAAGATCAAAGGATATCACATCTGTTGTACCACTCTGAACCTCAACCAATCACGATCAAGAAAGGAGTACTAAGAAGCAAATATATCCGTTGATATATTTGCCTACTTAAGAAGACAGAAGTCATCCTCTTCAGCACCTTTTTTTCACCTTGCACACGTTACAATTGTTATCTAGAAAAATCTTACAACTTGTGCAACCTGAATTTTTGCCATTAAATCGCTCAAGATTTCAAAAATAGTGTGTGTTAGAAACCCAAGTGTATTATACTATTACCTATTCTGTGTGAGTGGTGAGTATTGTAAGTTGACAGAATCTATTTCTGTTCAACAGAGTGAGCTTATTGAGAGGTCGAAAACGAGCAGTTACTAAGCCTCGTTTATTCGACTAAGTCTGTGTATGTGTTGTAAACAGATTGAATATTTAGTGAATATCCTTCTCAAATGCTTGAGAAGAAGAGCTGATTTAGGAGTTTATCTCCGAACATCCATAAATCTTGTGTTGTGTCTTCTTTCCATTACTATGTTCTAAACTGATTACTTGTTGCTTCAAGTTGTAACAAACACTTCCGCGCTTGAACTTGGTTCAAGAGTTTGTGACAACTTGCGAAGAATAGAGACCGATATTAACCTCTAATAGGGTTATTATCAACAGTCATGTGTGTAAGTGTTCACCTTTGTGAGACTCCAGTCTCCTTTGGCGATCCCAATCCTAAAAAATCCTTGCATTTCCTAAATATAGAATAAACATCAAATTAACTTAGCTCAATTCCTGGATTACTGGAATGAGTTGAACTAACGTTGGTTGTGACATACTTCTCACCTTCTATGGTGATGAGTTTACCATTAGCCATGAATCATATTTTCTGATGTAGGATAGAGGCTAGAGCCTTAGCCTGATGCAACCAAGGTCTTCCCAATATTAGGTTGTATGACGGTCGCATATTTATCACACAGTATTTTACTTCAAATGGTATATCAGCTATGTAAATCATTGTTCGGAAGCTTCCCATAATTTCTCGATAAGAATTATCAAAGCCTCGGACACACAAGTCTGGTGGAATAATTTTATCAGTAGAAATGCCAATTTTTTGGAGAGTCCTCCATGGACATATGTTTAGTGATGAACCATTTTCGATTAGAGTCATGGGAATGACTTTATTAGCCATCTTTATATGGATGTAAAGTGCCTTAACATGGGTTTCATTAGGAGCAGGTAAATATTTATCCTCGAAACCTATTATGTTGATTTGTGAAGTTGTTGAAATGATTCTAACCAATTCTTCAAGAGTTGTGTTAGATGGCATACTAGCCTTTCTTAGCTCACTTAGCACATCCTTCCTATGTTCTATAGAATATATCATGATTTCTCTGATGGAAATATTGGTATTTATCTTCTTTAGTTGAGTAAGAAGACTATTGCCCGGATTTTGAGCTCTAGTCTCAATTTCCTTCCTTGGGTAATTAAATGGTCCACGAAGATTATACATATTGGTAGGGACTGTTTACATAAAATTGGGATGGAATTCAGATCCACTTCGAGTTGCTAGGACTTCATGTCAAACATTTCTTCTTGGAGAATACGTGTTAAGATTATCATGGATCCACCAATTTCGAGATACTGCCAGCGAAAGTGGAATTCTTTGATCCTCCTTTTCAGGACATGGATTGACCATGTTAACCTCTATATTATTAATAGGTTCTTTCACTGAGATCATATTCACCTGTTGATCGAGTAACGGATTCTTCGTGATCTCGAGTTTAGGGATGATCTTCTGATCAATCAGGTCTTGGCAATTGTGCTTTAGGGCACTACAGTTATCAATTGAGTGACCTTTCATCTGAAGGTACGCACACCATGCACTTTCTAATTTTTTGAGGAGCTATTTACCTTCTCTTGGAGTTAAGTGCTTGATTTGATTCATTTGTTGGAGGAGAGAAAGAGTTTGACTCAAGGTCATACCCAAATCATCAAAAGTTCTGGGAGGCCTCAGTGCCTTTGGTATTGGTGGTTTAGATGTCGTCGGGACATTTCCACTTGGACTTGGCTTATGAGAGGTCGAAGCTTGCTAGGTAGTTGTGACCTAATTAACTTTGGTTTTGTACTTTCTCTAAGGTCGAGTAGGAGCAACGTATGTCTTAACAGTTTTACCCTCCTTTCTTTCTTTTTCAAAGGCTTCATCGAGGTTATTACCTGTCTTGAGGAGCTAATACATGTTTTAGAAGGTTTTAATGGAGAATCCAACAGAATATTGGTCATTAAAATTATCCAAAATCATATTGATTTGTCTTTGTTCAATGGATAAAGAATTGATTTCTTCAGCAATAGCTTTCCATCTTTCGATAAAAACTGAAAATTTCTCTTTCTCGCCTTGTTTTACGTTCTTGAGCTTCTTCTCAGACCGTTCTAAACTGAGATGCATGTTGAACCGTTCTATAAAGGTTAATGTGAGTTCATCGATAGTTTGAAGGTACCCTACCTTCTTTTGGTGATACCAACATAAGGTTGCATCATCAAAGTACTGTGGAAATAGATGGAGAATTGTCGGTTCTCCTATATGTAATGGTGTCATAGCCATTATATATATATCTGGAAAAAAGAGGTAGAGTCACTCTTGCCCACATATTTTGATAAAGAAGATAGTTTTACACCAAATGGAATGATTGCTCGTTAAATAATCATCATAGCATTTTTTCAATCATGGTGTTCATCAATACTACATTTGGTCAACTAATATAGCTGATCTTGGAACTTGGATTAATTGGAATTCAGCTAAGCCATTTGAACCTCGTATTCTGTAGGAGGAATAATTGTAGGGTTTATGCCTTCTTGGGCATTGGGGTCAATGTTGACAGCTTCTGACTAGTTCTAGTTGATCTATTATCATCATCTTTAGGATCCTCATAAAGAAAAGCTTCTTCCACGTTACGACAAGTTTGAAGGTTAATCCTAATTGGTGTGATGAGGATGGATGATCTGAACATGAATAGTAGGCTTGGTCATTAAACTCTTTAATAATGTCAACTATTCTAATATTTGTTGAAGAGTAAACTTCATTTTAGCAAACTCAGTTGGAGATATTATATCCTAATCAGTTTTCGGAGTTCCTTCGGCCATTTCTTGGCATATAAAATGTCTAGTTTTTGGGTTTCTTCTTCGTGGGGCCGTACTGGCTTGTTGCAGTCGTGGGCAGCGATTTCTAAGAGAGGTAAGGGTTTGCATATGTAACAAAATACAAATGCAAATGCATAAGCATATGGAATGAATCCTAGAGAATGAACATCTTTGTTTATGATTTGATGAAAAACAAACATAGAGTTGTATATAAAAATGCTCGCAAAGTTTGTTACAAATAAAACACTTTTGTTGATATTTTACATAAAGAGTCTAAAAGGGAAATTAAAAAACTTTAAGTCTAGTTGTAGTCTATTATGACATTAGCATCCTCTTCTGCTTCAGTTTTCTGAACTTTCTTTTATTGTGTGAGGATGTGGTCCAGGTATTTCATTCACTTTGACATAATATTTATTTGGTAGGCGTTAAACCATTTTTCGAGATATCCTACATAGGTCATACGATCGATGGGCTTATCCACAGCGAAGGAGGTCCATTCTTAACCCATAAGCATGATTAATGGCTTATCATCCATCATGAAAGTCATTTTCTTGATGGAATATCTTAGGAGAGTGTCCTAGATTTCATCATTGCTCTATACCGGAAGTCAAGTCAAGGATTTCTTTATTCTCCGATACTAGATAGAAAGGGACATGATGCCATCAAGAAGAACTGGCGGTAGGTGCTTGAGTTTGTCAAGCAGCTAGATATAGAGGATTCAAGCCCATCAACGTTTCTATTAAAATAACAACAGAGGGATTTTTGTTGCTTCTTCGCATTTCGTGTGCTACCTCACTAATTCTCGAGGAGGGCTTACCATTTATTGGTGTCGGAAATAAGTGAGCTAGCATGATTGACATCGTTATCATAGATGATCCTAGTGTTAGAGGGATCTCTCCATTTCTTATTTTCATCTTGGTACAAGTCTGAAATCGATGTATGTCTTTGCGATGATAGTATCGGATGTAACTTTTGAGTGTCCATACTCTTCCTGTAAGATCTTTTCGATATGAAATGAGTCTATGAATGGCCTTAAATGTAAAAAAAATTATTGCCCGTCATAAGAATAGTCTAGAATTCTTCTATGATTGGACACATAGATCTTTCACTAAGGAAGTAAGCTCGCTTGACAAGGTTCCACCTTCGTTATATTTACATCATGAAGGTGGAATTTACTTTGAAGTTTATGAACCTCGTGATGGGGATTAGGCCATAAGATTGATAATTTCATTCATTAGCATGAAAATTATCGATCCAAGAGACGAGCGCGACATCCATCAGCATGGACATCGTTGGTGACTGCGATGACTTTTACCATAAAAATCTCATAAGCGTTTTATATACTTGCTTTATGGAACTCCGATTTTATACAGTTCAAAATTTCGGGGTTCATAGTTTCTAGTTGATTACACTACTACTTTCTAACTCTCTTCGTTATCTAACAGTGGTAAAACTAGAGCTCATCTTTAGGGGGAGTGAGTTCTACTCTAGCATATAGAGGTGACAGAACCTTCACTCTTGTCTTCTTTTAGCTCATGTTAATACTTATCCATAATTTGGTCGAGATAATCCTTCTTGTCCTTTGGACTACCCATCTTGACTTCATCATTCCACAACATAAGATAGTTTGCATAGTAATTGTGGTCGATATGTCAATCTATGGCAACTACACAATCACGACAAGGAGGCATACAGTCTCGCCCGAGTTATTTGAAAAGATCGTTGGTGTAGTAAGAAGTGATCCATTAAAGACCCATAAGTATAATTACGGGTTATCATCCATTAGATAGACCATCTTCTTAATATCATACCATGGCAGAAGTTCACGTATGGAATCATTATCATGGATGGGTATTTCTATCTTGGCACTCCTAATGCATCGATATTGGATGGCGGCACCCATTTCACTACCGGGAAGCAGGGGAGGTATGCACTCCATCTTTTTCCAAGATACATATGTTGAGGATAATGAGATCCCCTCTCTTATTGAGATAGTAGGTGAAGTAGGATTCATTTAAACCTAGCAATGTTTCAGCTAGGAATATTCTAGTGGGATCCTTGTTTTCTCCCTTGAGGAGGTAATCCACTTCTAGTATCTTGGAGGATGGTGGGCGGTTGCTTAATGGGGCTAGGAGGAAGTGGGCCATCAGGATTTTCATTGTGAGTAGAGAGGTACTCAAGTTTAGGAGAATCTCTCCACTTTGAGTGGCCAATTTAATCCAACATTGAAGGTCCAAGTAGGTCCTTGTGAGGATTTTGTCAGCCGTAGTTTTGGTATAACCAAATTCTTCATGGATGAGGCATTTGAGAGACATGAAATTCGTGTAAGGCTTGAGCCTTATGATGTTCTTGTAGTAAATCATCATGATTGTTTTGAACTCTTCGATAGTTAAACAGATTTAGCGGTCTCTGATGAAGAAGGCCCTATGTACTAGATCCCACTTTCACTTCATCTCCATCATAAAGTTATGATGGATACGAAAGTGAGTGTATTTGAGGGAGGTAATTATGCCATAAACTCGGTAGTACCATTCCATCTCGTAAAAATGGTGGCTTCGAAAGAACAGATATTCATTCTCTAATAGGTCCATTCTGCGATCGTATAATCAACTTCATGAACATGTCATTTGATTTTGATAAAGAAAATATGCTTAGAGATGTTTATTATATATATTATAGATGTATGCATGTATAATAAATAAGCACATAGAGTTGTCTTATTGAGGTTTCATTGTTTGGGGACGTCAAACAACAGTTGGGCAATGTAACCAAGTTGTGTGTGATATGGTGTTGTCAAGGTTTGGTTTGAAATTTCTCATCACTGTCGCTAATGTCGCATCCTGACGAATGTATCAAAGCCGAAAGGGGGGGCGATTTCAGGTTCCTATTTTTTCCTCATGCAACATCTCTTGGTCACACACTAGTATGATCGGTCTTCACGTATTTCGTAGGTGATCTAGTACTTCTTCACATAATTCTGATCTAGTACTTCTTCACATAATCCCAGGTGATATACCCGTTTAGTTTCTGGTAATTATTAGGATAGAGCCTAGGTACCTTTTGAGTTGATGAACCCCTCTAAGGTGGACTATTATGAGGGTTTGAAATATTATAAATAAAAATTTATATAGCCAGGGTTTTATTTATAAATTAAAACAATCCCCAGCAAAGTGGCAAAGTTGTAACCCCCGGGACTACACCGCCCTGCCTATACATAAGGCGGTCAGCTAATTAATTAATTTTTAATTATTTTTAATTAGTTAATTTATAATATTAATATATATATTTAATAAAAAGACTTTTTACCTTCTACTTATTCACTATTTATTTAAAATGACTCTTTATCTTTCATTTATTCACTATTTATTTAAAATTTATTTAGTATGTGAAAAAATATATCAATAAAATTGGACATCAGCGTTGTTCAAAGCAAAAGTCCTAACAATATTTATATATGCACATCATAGAACTTTGAAAATTATGATGAAATATATTAAGAGAAAAGATATTGTGAGGTTTGAGATGACTAGATTATATTTAAATTTAAATTTATTTATACTTATATAGGGAAAATATTTTAACCGCCTATGCACCCGAGGCAGTAGGCAGTCACTTACCATCTCGTAACCGCCTACCACCATTTAGAACATTGGTTGGATAACACGTGGCAATACGGGGGATCGCGGGGTGATTCGAGGTTTGATACGTTTCAGCCTTGGTTTGCGTGTCAAGCATCTTTTTAAAATGAAACATTATTTTAAAATATTTTGATAGTACCTGAATGCTTTTATAATTAATTATATAAAAATAATTAATTATATTCAAATTTTAATAATATGTTGATCAAATGATAATTTGATTAAAAACTAGTTTAAATTAATCAAACAAAATTATTTTAATAAAAAATTATTTATTTAAAACATAGTCGCTAAATAATTTTAGAAAAATTAATAAAATGTAAGTGAATAAACGTATTTTATATCAGAGTTTCCATAAGGAGTTCGTTTTTTTGTTACGTTCGAGAAAAGGCTTTCGCGCTATATCCTCTGTGCCCGTCGAAGACAGTTTTATTTTTTAAGAGTTTGGCTATCAAAAAAATTAGTTATAACATTTATTTTCTTTAATTAGTAGTATGAGGGTCATAAACAAGGATAAATTTAGATTACGTAAATAATAATACAAAATTATTTAGAAGTGTGTACATGCGATTGCGTTTATCAAAGATTGAGTATAATACCTGAAAAATATCATAAAAGTATTAGAATTTAAAAAATAAATTCCAAACGGAACCTTAGTGAAAATATTTGTTTAGGAAATATCTCGAAAATATTAAAATATCATTTTCACCTTTCGGGATTATTTGAAAATGGATTGCGGTTCCAAAATTACAAAAATAATTTTGGATTTTGAAAAGTGGAACCAAATATGCCTTAGGACTGGAGTCCTAGGTCTTGGGTCCGTTTTTACCAGTCTAGGCTCACATGGGCTCGGTCTAGACTAAGAGTGATCTAGATCGGAGCTCAAGACTAGAGGGTTCGGCCCAAGGGTTCGAGAGACTTGGTCCTAAACTTAGTTTGTTCGGTCTTAGGTCTGGGAGTCTCGATCCTAAGTGTAGCTTCCTCGATCGTGAGACCTGGGAGTCTCGATCCTAGGTCAGACCTCTCGGTCCTATGTTAGAATCCTCGATCAGATTTTTTGGTCTTTGCTCAAAAACATTAGTCCCAAGGCTTGGTCCTAACTCAAGAACACCAGTACTTGGTCTCGGTCCTAGATCAATTTTCTCGGTCCTTGGTATCGATCAAGACCGAGAATTCTCGGTCCTAATACTACAGGTCTCGATCGTCGGGGACCGAGTGTTCTTCATTTGGTATGAAGAATTGCAAGTTTATAACTTTTGATACAGATTAAGAAAACATGATTTGTAAACTACAAACAACTCATATGGATATAGGGATCATAATCCCTAACCCTAAACCCGATCAATCAAACTCTATAACAACTAATTTTTCAAAATGGTTTTAGGGGGAAAATTGGGACCTTTTGATTTAGGTCATCTAATGCCCTAGATCTTGTTCCAACAACTTTGAAATGATGTTTATAGTCGAACACAACCAAAACAAAAAAATATCAAAGAATCTCTGTAACAAATTTTAAAACTAAAATTCAAACTTTTTTTTATTAATTTTAGTTGGATCAAACATGATTGAGATGTTGATTTTATGATATGAAAACTATCCTAACATGTTTACAAACATGTTAGGCAACTAATTGAATCAAATTTCAAGACTAAAAGCTCAAGAACATGAAATTTAAAATTTTCAGATTTTCAAATCAAATTTAGGTTTGTTTGATTAAAGTTGATTTGATGAAATATATTTCAACAAAAAACTTAGAAATTATTTAGGGAATGATTTCAACTAAAGAAGGCATGAAATTGAACCCTAAAAATGATCAACCCGATCAAACTTGGAAAAATCCAATTTTGAATCACAATTTAAATTACAATGAGTCTGGAAGCTTACTAATGATTGGATAACACTCCAATGATGTGTAGGAAGCTTTTACAATCCCTAGATCGAAGCTTAGATCGCTGGAGAAGTTTCTACAAATTTAGTCGTAGGAGTTTCTTGGCATATCTTTAATTAGGTTGTAATTGTTGATGTTTATTCGATGGCTTGGAATAAGAACTCCTATAGACTATTTATACCAAACTAGGTCGGTTATCCTAAAAGAATTCAACTTCAATTTCTCTTCTGAAATCCTTCTTCAATGTTTCTGTTATGTCTTCAGTAGCCTAGATCTAGGATAAGTTTTGTTAGGATCGGGATCGCCAAAGGAGACTGGGGTCTCACAAATGTGAACGCTTACACACACGTCGGTTGATAATAACCTTGTTAGAGGTTAATATCGGTCTCTATTCTTCGTAAGTTGTCACAAACTCTTGAACCGAGTTCAAGTGTGGAAGTATTTGTTTCAACTTGAAGCAATACAAAAGGATTAGGATAATGCGAAAAGAACACAAGACACAAGAGATGTTTATGGATGTTCGGAGTAAACTCTCCTACGTAACCCCTTCTTCTCGACCTCGAGAAGGATATTCTTCTCAACCTTGAGAAGAATATTCACTAGAAGATTTGGTTTGATTACAAAACGTATACAAACCCAGTCGGACAACCAGGACTTAGACACTACCTATTTCTGAACTCCTAGTACACAACGCTTGTTGAATAGATACTATCAATTCAACTTACAAACAATCACACAGATGTAAGTATTAATACAATGCTTTGTATGAACTGTCTCACACAGAAAAATTGCTAAGGCAAAGACTTGAATATATATATTTGTAGAGAGATTAATTAGCTAGAGAGCCCAAATCATCAAGTCTCTTTTTGTTCTTCCTTTTATCTTCTTATATATTCAAAGCACAACAATAGTCATATTTGCTCCAACGGACACCGGTCCTCTTTTAATTTGTTTGGTTTTAGAATGTTACAATGGAGAAGATCTTCTTTGATCTTGTTTGTACTTTGATGAGAATAAGCCAAAATTCATTAATGGGGCCTGTTATACTAGGAGCGTCATTGTAGAAGATTTGAAATAGTCTTGGTATATGGCATTTTCTTTATGTTTGTCTCTGCTACTGTGTCAGACTGTCCATCCTAAATTGGTGAAAGTGCTACTTTGCTAGGCTGATCATAACGAATGCTCAATTTGGAGCTGAGATTGATCAGGTAGCAGAAAACATTTATTTAGATGCCACATTTGATTAATTATTGGACGCCTCATTTAATATCGAATTCATTTAATACTGAAGTCATTTAATACCGGAGTCCCATATAATACTGAAGTCATTTAATATCAGAGCCTCATATAATGTCGAAGTCATTTAATACCGAATGCCTCTTAAATACCAATCTCATTAAAAATACCGATCTCATTTAATACCGGAGCATTTAAGATACTACCGGTTTCGCATCATTAAATGTTGATTTAAGATACTACCGGTTCCGCTTCATTAAATGTCGATTTAAGATACTACCAATTCCGCTTCATTAAATGTCGATTTAAGATACTCCCGGTTCTGCTTCTTTAAATGCAAATTTAAGATACTATTGGTTCCGCCTCATTAAATGTCGGACTAAGGTACTACCGGTTCCGCTTCATTAAATGTCGAGCTAAGGTACTACCGGTTCCGCTTCATTACATGTCGGATTAAGATACTACCGGTTCCGCTTCATTAAATGTCGGACTCCAAATAACAGAGGCTATGCCCTTGCAAACTACATGATGCACATAATACCGGATACGCCCTTACAAACTACCAACTTGCCTACGGAGCAATTTCGGTATTTTCTCGACCGGATGCGCAGCTTACCCAAAATAATAAAAATCAAATTATTATTTGCAATTGGTGAGATTCAAACCCTAGTCACTCATGTGACAAGCGAGAGTACTTACCACTATACTACAACACCTTGTTGTTATCTTTAAAATAATTATTATACTTAATATGACTTAGAAGTTATATATATAATTTAATTTATATTTATAATTGAACTTAGTTTTATCCATTCATTATTTAAACATTTTCATAAATTATATTCTAACAATTTCTCCCTTTTTGATTATTTAAAATAAATATTCAAAACCTGGTAGTTTTATAATCAATGGCTAACTATCCTAAGTTAATTAACTAGTTTACTTTAATAATTTCTCCCTTTTTGATTATTTAAAATAAATATTCAAAACCTGGTAGTTTTATAATTGATGGTTAATTACCCTAAGTTCATTAGCTAGTTTACTCTAACAATTTATGCTTTTTTTATTATTTAAAATAAATATTCAAAACCTAGTAGTTTTATAATCAATGGCTAATTATCCTAAGTTAATTAGCTAGTTTACTCTAACAAGTTTTGACTTCTAATCCTAGGCAGGGTCGGCCCTAGGGTAAGGCAACCAATGCACTTCCATAGGACCCCCTTTAATAGAGCCCCCATTTTTTATATTTAATAATATTATATTATTAATATTAATATTCCCTCTTTTTTCTCCTTTAATATTAAATATATATTATAAAAATAACTTTTTTATCTCCTTTTAGTCTCGTATTATAATATATTAATTATTTATATTTTATTTAATTAATTAAAATTAAAAAAAATTACTATTTTAAGGACCCAAAATTTAAATTTGTATAGGGCCCCCAAAATCTTAGGGCTTCTCAGGGTCGGCCCTGATCCTAGGAGAAATGATGGCGAGGAGGAGACGTGCACATGGGTGAAATAATGGAGGGGTAAAGTTGGGAAACAGAGGAGATAAACTTTCTGGAAGAATCGTCGGCATCGATCGCGAGCCTCCAGCCTTCGCCAGTCAACCGGGAAAGACAGACAAAATGATGTTTTTTCATTTAAAATGAAACACATTTTTCTTCACCAAATTAATACACAAAAATGTTTTTGACAACATAATAAAAATTATGTTCATTTATTTTATTTTGGGTATTTATTTAATTGTTTAAAATAATAAATTATACATAATTTATATTTAAAATCATAATTAAATTATTTTAACCACTTTTGGGGTTTAATTTTGGGTAAAATAAATATAATATTTTAACATCAAATTATTTTTGAATTTTTATTTAATTTTTCTAATTAGAGTTTAATTATTACAATAATTAACCCTAATTTGTTTTTTAATCTTTTTTGGGTTATTTTGAATTTAACAATTCAAAATATTATTTTAATATTAATATTTTATTATAAATTGGGGTATGTCAAATTTCCATACTTACAAAAGTTATTTGTTGAGATTATGTTTTGAGAAAGAATATTGAAAATAAAAAAAAATGAATTTATTTCTTTCAATTTACTATTTTCGTTATTAATAGTTAATTATTTAGAGACAGATGGTACACTAACACAATATATTAAAATTATTTTAGGTGAATTAAAAATGTTGATATTTTGTAATGTCTCACAGAGAAGAATGATGAACAACTTTGATATTTAAAGTACTAGAGACTTTGCAATGTCTCTCTGCTTTCATTTAGTATCACTTTTTTCATTGTTCTAAAAACTGTTCTGTTATCAATCCGGTTTTTTTAGCAAATTTCGGTCCGACCGATTAAACCACTAGTTGGACCGCATTTTAATTATTTTTAAAAAATAAATAAATTTAAATATATTAGTATGCAATTGTGTATATATATAATCACTTAGACATATATAAAAATAATCAAATACATATTAATTAAACTAAATATTTTGTCCATTAAATTAATATCACATCAAATATCCATAATTTCATATAATCAAAATAATATATGAATAATGATAATAGGTCGTTGATAAGTCAGGAACGAATGTAAAAACTGAAATGGTAGTCATTGACAGGTACAGATGTAAAAACTTCCTTCGTTTTCGCTGTGAGTCCAAACATTAAATGTTAGCAAATTAAAAGTTGTTGGTTTTTATTGTCTTTTATAAAATTAAGGCTAATTTAATTATTAATGGGCTTGTATGTATAAATAATTTAGGGTTTCTAGGCTAGTTTACTCCATCGTTAAGAAGTTCCTTAGAGCCGTACCACAAACATACATGCAGATATTTACTGCGATTGAGCAATTTGGTGACCTCAAGAATATGACAATCGAGGAGATCGTTGGTCGTCTCAAAGTCTACAAGGAGAGACTTCGCGACTATAAAGACCAAGAGGAGGAGCACCTATTTCTCACGCATGATCAATGGATGTCACGAATGAAGAAAAGCGGAGAAGCTGATTTTTCTTCTGGATTGTCGAGTCTCAGCGACAATGGTGAAGATAATCGAGGTCGTGGAAAAGGGAGAAATCAACAAGGTTTTGAAAATCGTTCCGGTTATCGGCCCGGTTTTCTAGGCAAAGTCCGGTTTAACCGATCTAACCGATTCAACCACTGGTTGGACCGAATTTTAAATTCATTAAATTTAAGTTCTCCTCCCTCTCCCCGCCTTCTTCCATCTCTATTGATTAGAATATAGCAGTTGGATGTAGAACAACGGAAATCCCAGATCACCACTGGGTGAATAAACTCTACACCAAGGTGGTGTCTCTACAAGAAGGACGTCAAGGTGAGTGTCTATACAAGAAGGACATCAGCGGAAACCCCAGGTCTGATTGATTCATTGTTTGAGAGTATTGATTTCTATTCAACCATCACCCGAGCAAGATTTGAGGAGTTGAAAATGTATTTGTTCAGAAAGTGTATGGAGCCAGTTGAGAAGTGTTTGAGGGATGCTAAGATGGACAAATCCACGATGTTGTCCTTGTCGGTGGGTCCACCAGAATTCCAAAGGTGTGGCAGCTCCTTCAAGATTTCATCGAATGTAGCAGGTGTCTTTCGATGACCTGCTACTTTATTGGTGGTGCTACATTTCCCACTGACGTCTTCTTCTTGAAGGGCCGATGATCATTGGGTTGATAAAGTAGATCTAGTCTTGAAAGAGAGAAGAAGAGGTAGATCTAGTTGAGAGATAAAGGAGAAGATGTTCAGAGTTTTACTATTTAGAATAATGACCTTTCGGACCGGATATTTCCGGTTCGTTTTTACGGTTGAACCGTCCGGTCAGACCAGATTTTGGCCGGTTCGAAAGGTGACCGCATTAAAGTAAAAAATCGGACCGTCCCCTCAACTGTTTCGCGGACGGACCGGTTGAACCGGCGGTCCGACCGCGTATTTTAAAACCTTGGAAATCAAGGTCGAAATTGTGGAGAGAGCTGATAGGATCAGCTTTATCGATAGAGACGGGGGTCTGGCTAAGGATGAAGGCTTATGAAAAACTATTTGAAAGATTTCCTGTTAGGGATTTAATTCGCTTTCTATTCTACGCAAACTTGTGTAAACACTTGAAACGGATTCAAGGCGAAATTGTTTACTTGGGTTTGAAGCACAAGATGAAATATGAAAAGATGACAGAAAAGAAGAACACAGCAGTTTGTTTATGGATGTTCGGAGCAAACTCTCCTACGTCACCCCTTCTTCCAACCACCAAAAGGATTCACTATAAGATGATTAGAATCAAATACAGTTTACACACACACTTAGCTTACTATTGAACAGAACATTTTCTGTTCAATTACAAGATGAAGAATATCACTCAGCTAAAGGTGTTTTGATTCTAGATTTCTCTCTCGATTCACACACAGTATAATCAGAAAGAAGCTTCACAAAATAAGTTCAGTAAGCAAGATGATTGAGTAGTTTCTCTCTCTGTAATCAGATTGCTTGTTCGTGAGACTTGTTAAGGCAGATTGTTCGTTGTCCTTGAGATTTATTAAATACATAGCAGGAGCTAACGGTCGAATCTTCAAGAATGATACGTGGCACTATTCCATTGGAAAGCCTCCATTGTACACAGCAGGTTCTGAGCACAAGAATCGTGGCCGTACAGAACTGGTAGTGCGCCGAATAATCCATCAGGGATGTACCTGCAAAACGGGTAATGTGAGGAAAATTCTCTTACGTGGCATTCCTTGATTGAATGCATATAGCTGTTGTAATAATCTTCACTAGAAAGTGGAGCAGAAGTAGGGTACAGCTATAGCACGTGGGTAGGAGAAATGCTAGATTCAAGCGTACTACTTAAACTGAGCATTAGACGAATTTCAGTTAGACGGATTGTGAAAATCAGTCTAATGAAATAGGTCATCCTCTTCTAATAGAAAAACGTCTATTAGACCGCCTGGTCTAATAGAATTAGACTCGCGTCTAATTACAATAACCATTAGACGGTACGTTTAACTCCATTGAGTTAGACTACACGTCTAATTCCGGTTCTACCTCAGACTTGTCTGAAGGAGTTAGACTCACGTCTAACTTTCATTAATTAGACCACCCGTCTAATTATTCAATAATCATTAGACTGGCACGTCTAACTCCACTGAGTTAAACTGCACGTCTAATTCCGGTTCTACCTCAGACTTGTCTGAAGGAGTTAGACTCACGTCTAACTTTCATTAATTAGACCACACGTCTAATTATTCAATAACCATTAGACTGGCACGTTTAACTCCACTGAGTTAGACTGCACGTTTAATTCCGGTTCTACCTCAGACTTGTCTGAAGGAGTTAGACTCACGTCTAACTTTCATTAATTAGACCACACGTCTAATTATTCAATAACCATTAGACTGGCATGTCTAACTCTACTGAGTTAGACTGCACGTCTAATTTCGGTTCTACCTCAGACTTGTCTGAAGGAGTTAGACGCACGTCTAACTTTCGCATCAATTAGACTACCCGTCTAATTACAAATATATTAGACTTCACTTCTAACTCCGATGAGTTAGACTGTACGTCTAATTCTATTAGACTTACGTCTAATTCCGTGTATTCATTAGACCATCCGTCTAACTCTTTACATCTATTAGACTACACGTCTAACTCCGATGAGTTAGACTGTACGTCTAATTCTATTAGACTTACGTCTAATTCTGTGTATTCATTAGACCATCCGTCTAATTCTTTACATCTATTAGACTACACGTCTAATTCCGATGAGTTAGATTGTACGTCTAATTCTATTAGACTTACGTCTAATTTCATGCAATGAAGGCCAAAATCAGTCTAATGATCCTCATTAGATCCAAGTCTCATAACATATCGTCTCAATACACCTGTATCAAAACTCATAAATTATTTCATCATCAAAATATCAGTGGTTAAATTATTTCAACACTTAGTCAACACTTAGGCCACTAACGTCTTCTTCTTGAAGGGCCGATGATCATTGGGTTGATAAAGAAGATCTAGTCTTGAAAGAGAAAAGAAGAGGTAGATTCAGTTGAGAGATAAAGGAGAAGATGTTCAGATTTTTACTATTTAGAATAATGACCTTTCGGACCGGATATTTCCAATTCGTTTTTACGGTTGAACCGTCCGGTCAGACCAGATTTTGGCCGGTTCGAAAGGTGACCGCATTAAAGTAAAAAATCGGACCGTCCCCTCAACTGTTTTGCGGACGGACCGGTTGAACCGGCGGTTCGACCGCATATTTTAAAACCTTGGAAATCAAGGTCGAAATTGTGGCGAGAGCTCACCTCGACAAGAAGACACTGCCCCACAAAGACAAGAGCACCGTGAAGTGTTACGCTTGTCAAAGGTACGGGTACTACACGTCCGAGTACCTTAACAAAAGGACCGACGATGAGGCAAACCTCACTAGCTTCTATAACAAGGAGCCAACATTAATGTTTGATGAGGTAGTGAAAAATACTTTGCCCGAAGACGATAAGGAAAACCTCACTAGCTTCTATGACGAGGAGCAAGCATTAATGTTTGTTGAGGGAGTGATGAATGCTTTGCCCGAAGATGAGGAGACAAACATTGAAGAGTTCGTGCAAGAACCGTCCAAGGAGGAACCAGGGGTGGTGTTGCTCAATGAAGAGAAAGTCATGAAAAACCTCCTCACAAGTGGTGATGAGTATAATGACAACGATGTGTGGTACCTTGACAATGGAGAAAGCAAACATATGACGAGCGATCGAGAGAAGCTCAATGATCTCGACAAGAAGATCACCAGAAATGTGAAGTTCAAAGACAGAAGCAAGGTACACAGGTTTCTTGAACTAGCTTTTGGGAAAATTCGTGTGAGTAAAGATATTGTGTTCAAGCAAGAGAAGAAGTGAGAGTGGTGTAACGACAACAATAAGCTCGTGCAAAATTCTGTGGAGTTCGGAATCATATGAGATGTCTATGCGGAGGCACCATTGATAGAGATGGATCGTGATGAATTATTGTGGCTCACCATCGACGAGCCAAAAACATATCACAAAGCGGCAAGTAAAGAGTCGTGGTATGAAGCCATGAAGAAAGAGCTCAAGTCCATCAGGAAGAACAAGACATGGAAACTCACCGACTTACCACCCGGTCACAAGACCATCGGGTTAAAGTGGGGTTTCAAGTTGAAAAGAGACAGTGAAGGCAACATCCTCAAACACAAAGCGAGATTGGTAGCGAAAGACTACGTGAAGAAGTAAGGCGTTGACTTTGAGGAGACCTTTGCACTTGACATAGTCTAGTTAATTCTTACCATTGTAGTTCACCGTGGATATGAGATCCACCACTTGGATGTTAAATCAACATTTTTCAATGGTGACATCGAAGAAGAAGTCTACGTCCCTCAACTTGAAGGCTTCATCGTCAATAATAAAGAGCACAAGGTGTACAAGTTATACAAGGCTCTCTATGGACTACGTTAAGCACCAAGGGCGTGGAACACTTGTCTCAAAAAGAGAATGAGGAATCTTGGCTTCGTGAAATATTCTCAAGAGCTAATTGTGTACACGAAAAAACATGGAGAAGAAGTACTCATTGTTGGAGTATATGTCGACGACTTGATCGTGGCAAGATCAAACATCAAGAGCGTTGATGAGTTTAAAAAACAGATTATGAAGGAGTTGGAGATGAGTGATCTGTTGGAATTAAGCTAATTTCATTAATGAATGGAAATAAGATTGTAAATAAATAAAATCAAATAAAATTCACACAAATTCAAACGTGAATTAACGGTGAATTTAATCCAAATTATAATTAAATATTAATTGTTTAATTAATATTTAATGCCTAATTAGAAAATTAAAGCATAATGTTAGGATAAACATTTAGCTTTAATTGGCCTATTGGCTAACGTATGGACTATTCAATTAGCTAGCATTAGCATTGAATGTCTAACATTGCATTTCTGCAAATCAACGTATAGGCTGATGTTAATTAGCTATGGATTAATTAACAAATGAATGAGCAATATTTATTGTTAATAAACGTTTGGATGATTTTATTTACAGGTTTAATTCTCAGCAATATATACCCATTCATTATTCATTTTACACATACTTCATCATTCATCTTTCTCACTCTAGAATTCCAAAAGCCTTCTTCTTGTTTTGTGAGTGTTCTTCGAGTTTTTGGCTCGATATTTTCCGTTGAAACCCGGTGATAGTTTAGGTACTTTATCAAGCTCGTTGTGTAGTGATTCCGGTGCTGAATCACTGCTAGATTCGTTGTACCCTAGGAGACAGCCATCTGTGACAAGCTCTAGCACACGGGGAAACGGTGTAACTGTTTTAAGGGAAATGTGTTTAACACATGCCTCGAATCAACCATCAAATACGGTGATATTGTTCTTCGTATATCTTATTTTATTTTTATTTATTTGTAACATCGTATGTATATATATTTTTCTGTTATTTTTCAAGACAAGATTTCTAACAATCTTAAAATAGTTTCTTTGTGCTAAGCTATTTAAGAGCTTGCACCATCGAATATATTTTTTGTCTTTGATGTTTCAGAAATACGAGTCGCGGTGTTGCGGAAGAGATGATGTTCATTTCGAAAAAATAAAAAAAATTCATCTTAAGGAATCAACAAATAAAGATAAGTCTTTATTGCATATAAATATGTTTGATTATTAACACATATGTTCTAATGCTGTTAAAGCTTAGTTTTATAAGCTAATATATTTTGATATGAAAATTTTCTCAAGAAACATTAATTTGTATATTCATTATACAAATGTTATATAGAAAATAAATTAGAACACAATAATTTAATTTGTTCTAGTCTTATTTAAAGATTTGTTTGGTTATTAAAATTATTAATAATAATGAATGAAAATAAGAAAATAAGTAATATGTTAGATTTCAATTTTTATAAAATTTATGGTGTTAAAATTAATTATTATTGAAACATATGGTTTCAGTTTTAAAATAATTAATTATAATATATACCTTCTTTTTAATTAAACAATATAATTAATAAGAATATGGTAGGATGATTTAATAAATAAAGAGAGATAATATCTTTATTTATACATTGTTTTATATATTACATTTTATTATGGTAATAAGTTATGGTTTTAAATGTGTATATATTCATTGTTTGACAGAGTTTAAGTCAAAAAGAAGAGAAAATTAAGTTTCTCTAAAAAGAAGACAAAAGGTCGTAAACAGTAATATAACATTGAAAGAGTGCATTGGCGCAGTGGATCAAAGTTTAGACGCAATGATGCGTGGAGGAAAAGAGGTCATGTGTTCGAATTCAGCTGATGAGATGATTTCTTTTGTAGAAATCAGATTTGTTAAAATGACAGTGGTCATTGATGTTAAAAACCATTCTAATTTCTTGTGTAGAAATTATGAGCTGAATGGGGGTAGTCAATGATTTCTTTATAGAAATCATAGAAATCGGACTAGCTAAAATGACTTCAGTCGTCATTGATATTGAAACCATTCAAATTTCTTGTGTAGAAATTATGAGATGGATGGGATAGTCAATGATTTCTTTGTAGAAATCAGACTTGTTAAAGGTATTGATGTTGAAACCATTCCAATTTTTTGTAGAAATTATGAGATGAATGGATAGTCAATGATTTCTTGGTAGAAATCAGACTCCTTAAAATGACTCTATCCATTGATGTTGGAGATGAATGGTGTAGTTAATGATTTCTTTATAAAATTCAGACTTGAGTCTTGATGTGAAAATCATTATAATTCTCATGTGTAAAAATTATGAGATTAATAGGTTCATGATGATTTTTATAATATATATATATATATAAATATATAATATGAATGTTGAAATCATTATAATTTCTTATATAGAAATTATGAAATGAATTGGGTATCTTAACTATTTCTTATGTAGAAATTTAATTTGTCAAAATAATGTTGTCATTAATATTTTGAGACATTTTAATTTCTTGAGATTAAATAAGTTGTTTGTTTTAGAACTTATTCTAATCATGCATTTAAAGAGACACGACTATGGAAATTAGTCTCGGTGAGAATAATCTACTCAGATTTATTTTGAGCATGCATAGTCGTTTCACGTCGATTATTGTTCAAAACATGGCAATGTAAGTGTTTCGATTAAGATATGAAATATATTTGTAGTTATATTTAATTTGATTATGTGATAATTGATTATTAATATAAATCATGCATATTAGCTAATAATATGATGGTTCATGTTATTCATAATAAGTATGATTATATAGAAATTTATATATATATAAAATAAGATTTATTTTCTATCTATTTTTATTTTAATAGATAATTTTGAAATTTGTCACAAATCATGTGTTCTTTGATTGACAAAGATTTGTTATAGAATGTTAAAGGTCATCTAATTAATTAAGAAACGAATAATTGATGATATGAATATTTATTTATTCGTTAGTTTTATATTTGATTAAAAATAAATGATCAACATTCTAATTAATTATCATATATTTTTTAAATGATATTTTTAATGATAAATGAAGTTGTATATATATTTGTTTAATAATATATATGACATATTATTTATCTGATTACGTTTCTATGTTATTGACTATATATAGTATAGTTGTTTTGTCATCGTGGTGACTAAAATAAAAGAAGCAATAGTATATAATATCGTATATATAGATATATTAATTTTGGTTTAATATAAGATACTTGATATACATTGTCCAATTGCATCATTAAGACTTACTTAATTTGATAATTTTGAAATCAAATAATTACAAGCAAAGTCTTCTTTGATTTGAGAATAATATGGCAAACGTGCCAATATTGCGGGATGCAAACGTGCAACCGAAAATAAATATTTAAGCGGCTTCGGCCAAAGATGCTTGAAACATTATGATTTCTTTTGTAGAAATCATGTGATATGGTGAATATTTATTTGATTAAATATTCTAATTTCTTTTATAGAAATTAAGTGTTGAAATAAATATTTTATTTGATTAAATATTTTAATTTTTTATGTAGAGATTATGTGAAGAATGATTTATATATGAATAAACATTCTAATCTCTTGTATAAAAATTATATTTTATTCAATTAAATATTTATGATATAGTTATCTTATTCATTGTATGATAAGTATAATAAAAGAAATTTGTAAAAGAATTGTGTGACAATTTCTTGATTTGAAAATCATTGATTTAAATCATATAAGTGTGTGATTTAAAAAAGGGTACCAACACGAATGTGGGAGCAAATATTTTTATTGATTATAACACAAAAATAATTGTGTATATTATGATAAATATAAAGATAATTTATTGTTAGAGAAATATGTTCTCTATAAAAGATAAAGTTGCGCAACTTTATAAAAAGAAATAAAATAACAAGAAAATGTTTTGTTTATATTTGCTGAGTTGGTGTTCAAATTGATATTTTAGATTTGAGGATTTTGAAATCAAGAAATGTGTCATAGTTTGACATTATTTTCATAAAACTTTGAAGAACCAATGTCTTCAAAAGGATTTTATGAAATAAATGAAAAAGAAAGTTTATAAAGTCTTGATATGACTTATAACAAATTTTATAATAATGATATGAAAATTTGATCATACTTTTATTAAAAAGTGGATGTGACAATTATATATATCATGAAGATAATGAAAATTATTTCATTACGTGTCTTTTGTACAATATTTTTATCGTTGAAAATTACGATAAAAATGATTAAATCCATAAAGGATATGAATTGCACTAAACGAAATATCATGTTATTATCAAATGATATATTGATATTATTAAATGAAAGACTTTATGTCTTAAAGTGAATATGTTTACACTTAGAAGTGCAATATACGTATGGAAATCTTCTAAGAAACTTATGATGGATAGATTAAACGTTATAATCTATAGTTTTGACTTATGTCGAAAAATAAAATATTTTTATGTAAAATATATAATCGTTTACACGAAGACAGAATAGTTCAAAGACATTTTGTCTACTAGTTAGCCAAGTAAACAATATTTCCATAAAAAAAATTAAATGATAAGCATGTACGGATGACTATGCTTCTTATTAGAAGATGTTCCAAGGTTAACTAAGAATGTACCAACATAAATTTCTAATTATTGTGATAGTAATTAGAAATTGGACAAGCTTAGAGTCAGTGACAAGTCTAGACATACACGTCTTAGACATAATGTCATTAGACTATACTCTCTAATGAAGTTATCAAATTTGACTATTTAAGTCACTGCTTTCAGCCTGCAAGTCAAGAAGATGCAGAATGGTAATTTGATTTCCGTTGCAAAGATAACATTGTGGATCCACTAATCAGATTATTGAATAGAGAGATAGTTTGAAGTCTTGTGAGACATTAGCCTACTATAAGTTGGTATGAAGGAAAACTCAACCTATGCAGACTGGAGATCCCAAGAACTAGATTCAATGGGACAACCTAATTGTACTAACTTGGAAAGTTTTTGTTGAGGATTAATCCTATAACGAAACAATATATATTTTGACGAGGATAAGCATATCGCTTTTAATGATTCTTTGTGAGCAAAGAGATTACCTGTGTGAGGGAGAAGTGGGGCCGCTTCGAAAGAATTGCACGACTCAATTCTAGACCCTCTCACAGAACCAGGCGCGTGTTCCATGGCCAAAATGGACACATCCATGAGAGCTTGACATGTATCAAGGAGAATTCTATGTGAAAGTGTGTAATCGTTTACACAAAATGCAGAATAGTTCAAGGACATCGAGTCTACTAATCAGCTAGTAAAGTTATATGCTTTCACAAGGGAAGGTTCAAAGGGTTACACCTACCTATCCTATGTAGAATTCAACTGTTGAACCTTCATCGGGTTAATCTTTCAATTTCCATTAATGTGGGGGATTGTTGGAATTAAGCTAATTTCATTAATGAATGGAAATAAGATTGTAAATAAATAAAATCAAATAAAATTCACACAAATTCAAACGTGATTTAACGGTGAATTTAATCCAAATTATAAATAAATATTAATTGTTTAATTAATATTTAATGCCTAATTAGAAAATTAAAGCATAATGTTAGGATAAACATTTAGCTTTAATTGGCCTATTAACTAACGTATGGACTCTTCAATTAGCTAGCATTAGCATTGAATGTCTAACATTGCATTTCTGCAAATCAACGTATAGGCTGATGTTAATTAGTTATGGATTAATTAACAAATGAATGAGCAATATTTATTGTTAATAAACGTTTGGATGATTTTATTTACAGGTTTAATTCTCAGCAATATATACCCATTCATTATTCATTTTACACATACTTCATCATTCATCCTTCTCACTCTAGAATTCCAAAAGCTTTCTTCTTGTTTTGTGAGTGTTCTTCGAGTTCTTCGCTCGATATTTTCCGTTGAAACCCGGTGATAGTTCAGGTACTTTATCAAGCTCGTTGTGTAGTGATTCCGGTGCTGAATCACTACTAGATTCGTTGTACCCTAGGAGACAGTCATCTGTGACAAGCTCTAGCACACGGGGAGACGGTGGAACTGTTTTAAGGGAAATGTGTTTAACACATGCCTCGAATCAACCATCAAATACGGTGATATTGTTCTTCGTATATCTTATTTTATTTTTATTTATTTGTAACATCGTATGTATATATATTTTTCTGTTATTTTTCAAGACAATATTTCCAACATGATCTTAGGCTACTCTCGTACTATCTTGATATCGAGGTGGACCATAAGAAAGATATCATCGAGGTGAAGCAGGCAGCTTATGCGAAGAAGGTGATGAAACTATTTACAATGGAGGATTGCAACTCGAGCAAGTATCTGATGGGCGCAAAGTTGCAGCTCGAAAAGGATGTGGAAGAAAGCTTAGTGGATCTGAAGGAGTATAGGCGTATCATCGGGTGTCTTAGGTATTTGACGCACATTCGACCCGATATCTCTTATGCAGTTGGTATAGTGAGTCCATACATGGAGCAACCTACAACTCTACACCAACATGTAGTAAAACACATTCTTTGTTACGTTAAGGGAACGACGAGCTATGGTATTTAGTTAAGAAGATGATGAGAAGTTAAAGAACTCGTTGGTTTTATTGACAGCAACCTAGCCGGTGACACAGACGACAGAAAAAGTATCGGAGCGATGATTTTTTATCTTAACGGGAATCTGATCACATAGCAATCTCAGAAGCAGTAAACTATTGCTTTATCTTAATGTGAGGCGGAGTTTATTGCAGCTATTGCAGCATCGTGCCAAGGACTTTGGCTGAGAACTTGTTGAGCGAGGTGCTCAGATGCGAGCCGAGGCCGGTAACCATCTATGTTGACAACAAGTCCGCAATAGCATTAATGAAGAACCCGATGCTTCATGGACACATCAAATACATCGACACTCGGTTCCACTTCATCCGTGAATGCGTCGAGAGCCGACAAATCATTATAGAGTTTGTAAGCACTAGAGAGCAACGTGCATACATTCTCACCGAGGTACTTGCAATAGCCAAATTCGCGGAGATGCGAGAGTTGCTTGGTGTGAAGAATCTCGAACCAAATCAAGCTTATGGGGTAGATTGTGAGTCTAAGCATTTATTGTTAGCAAATTGAAAGTTGTTGGTTTTTATTGTCTTTTATGCGATTAAGGCTTATTTAATTATTAATGAACTTAGGTTTGTATGTATAAAAAATTTAAGATTTCTAGGCTAATTTACTCATTTATAAGGGTTGTTTGTAAAGTTTGATATATAACATTTAAGACTCTTAAAACTTTTTTTCTTCAGCAAATATTATTGTCATTCTCAGTTTTTCCAATGTTTCTTTCTTCGTAACCGTTCTTAGATGATCAAATAATCTGAACCAACATTCACGATTCTCCGACCAAATGACTTTCTCTCTATCCTCGCAGATTAGTTTTCTCTCTGCACATAAACATGCACATAAACATTCGCTCGAGGTTCAGAAGAATTGGAGCATTGGAGCACACTGAAAAAAGAAAGAGGGAAAAAAATAAGAATACTACATAATCACCATGGAACAGACTAAAAAAAATGAGATAGATGATTTTAAGAAAACGAAGGAGATCAAGTGATCAACAACTGCAACAACTACATAATTTCTAGATCTTAAAATGCAAGCAATTTAGATTATGAAAAGGAAGTGCATTCAAACGGTAAGTTATGGCTAACAAATAATCTAACAAAGAAATATGTCCAGGTCGCCAAATTAGAGAGAACAGATCAAATCCTAACTACTAATTATCCAAGAAATTAAAATTAGTTTCCAGTTTGGTTTTTCGGTAGAACCGTTCGGTTGGACCGGATTTTGATCGGTTCGAAACGTTCGTATTGAATTTTGAAAACCGGACCGTCCACTAAACCGTTTCGCCGTTTCGCGGTCGAATTGGTGGAACACCTGTGTGTAATTTAAAACTATAATTTTTTTTAACTTTGTGGGGCACAAATATTTTGTCTGTATGGACTATAATTCTCGGTCGGCCCTGGGTCTTCTGTCACTGATTTCCATGCGTACTTGGTCTCGGCCAAAGCCTCTCGGTCATATCACATATGCAGGTCACTTGGTCATGGATAGAGACACTCCCGATCATGACCGGGGAGCTCTCGGCTATGATCTTTTTCCTCTTTTTGTTTACACAGCCAATCACCAAACGAGAAGTTACACAAGAACCAAACTAAGAACAAAAACTATAAAAGGAGAATTAAGCTCTAGTGAGAAGATCACCTAACAACGTATCTTAGAGGATCATTTGAAAACCTTAATCAGGACAATTTTTTAAATAGAGTCTAAGCTGTAAGCGAATGGAAAACCAATAATCTCATGTTATCATTAACTGAATCTCAGCTCATAAACACAAAATAGAGACCAGAATATGTAAGAAATTTAACCCCAAATGGAACTTCGATTGAGACTCCAAAATCAATCCAACACAAGCTCTGTCTCAGCCTGACTATTAGAAATCAAAGAAAACCTCTCAATCCTCAAATCAAACAGCTCTCAAACAGTACATTATTTTTTTCCCAAAAACTTCTCAAAATCTCGATGGACCTTTTGAACTGCGGGCCAGGCCAGACCGGGTCATTTGGGCTGGATTGGACAGAAAGAAACCCATAAATTATATTTCTATTATTATTTGTTCATTACTATTTTTTTTAACGACGAATATTTTAATGAGATATTAATTTTTTTAAATATTTAATTTTTTTATTTTAAAATATAATTAAAATTATTTCATTCAAATCTTAAAAGTGAAAAGAATAAAAATCAAAGTTAAACAAATCTTAACTCGATTAAATGATGACAATAATAACCTGATTAGTAGCAATATTATTTTTATTAATTAGTCAGAGGTACGAATTAGATGAATTAATTATGTGCAAAAAGTCCGTATAAAATATTTTTTTTTAAAATACTTTTGTTGGCTCAGGATTTTAAAAATTATAAAATAAGAGGTTAAAATTAAGTGTTTAAAAAAATAGATGAATTGATAATCATGTTTTTATGTTTTGAATAGGTGAATGTTGTGTGAGAGAAACAATATAGTAATTTAGGTTTAATTGATTTTTAATGGCTTAATTACTAATTCGTGATTTAAATAAGTTATCATCAAATGATCAATCATTTGTCAAGTGACGATATAATTTTAGCATTTTAAAAGGGTGACTATATATTGACCTTTTATAAATGAGTTTGTTGTTTGGAAATTTATACAAAGGCTTGATTGCTAATTCATTGATATATCAAGTTTTCATCAAAAGTTTAGAATTACTCTCATTTAAGTCAAATGACATGATATTATTTTTAAAAGTATAAATTTGTTAACCTTTTATAAAATGGTTGGATGTTTGTAACAAAGTTGGTGAAATGAATATTTTTTGGAATTATTTAGTCGTCAAGGGATATTATGAATATGGAAAGTTATCTTGGACAGCAAAGGGAAAAAAAGACAATGAATGTCGGTGGTACAACGATTTCAAACTTGGAATGTTGGAAAATGCAATTGATGCAATTATCAGACGTACGGAATGTTGGGAACGCGACATATGTCCAGCATGAAAGGAATACACAATAAAAAGAAAAACGTTTAGAGATAGATGTGACGAAAAAAAAAGGAATCTTAAGATATGATATGGAAAGAGGGTATGTTTTAATTTAATGTATAGTTTTAAACCCAAAACTATGTCTAATGATATCCCTATATACTAACACATATGCATGCAATAGAATACAAGTGCAAAATTTTGAAAAATATTGCACGTAAAGAGTATGTTGTTGAAAATTTTGAAACGAAGAATAATTTTATACGGTAATCAATTAATCGATGTGAGGTGGATAAATACACAATTTATCCAAATCTAAAATAGGAGATCAAACACATAACAAAACAACACCAGATTTATGTGAAAAACCCTCTCAACCTAGAGGCTACAAACCACGGGGCCAACTGGCAATTTTCACTATAAACAAGAAACGGATATAAATATTTTTCTCAATTTTAAACCCAAAGTTGAGGTATACAAACAGATAAACCAATTGCATTTAGACTCAAGCTAGTCTAGATATACAACAAGAAATTGAAACTTGAAGGTGATAAATGTAAGGAGATCTCTATTGCCTCCTTCTCTTTTTCTTCCTCTATTTCTTCTCTTCTTAACAGAATGTTCTCTCTCTAGCAATGATAAAATGAGTAACTTTCTTAGGATTTGTTTGTTTAATTAAATGTCTGATTGGGCTGGACCCAAAGGCCCAACATATGTCTTTTTAGAACATATTAACTTTCGTATAAAGTCTCGAAGTTTGAATATAAAATGTAATGTCTAGTTTGTTGAATTTGTCTTTTGAAGAATTGGGAGTTACCCATATCACTTATGTAGAGGGATAAAGACTAATTACCCTCAATGACAAAGATCTAGTGGGCGGCGTCGCGTGGAAGTTACTATGGGATCTGAAACACTCGGGTTCGGTGTTCTCTAATAAAATTGCAGACATTGAAAACATAAGGACATTATCACAGTTGAAAACATAGGTTTATACATAGATTATATGAATATAGCAATAAGGTGGTTAAGAATCCTAATTTTCATAATCAAAAGGCGTTTAAATAATTAGTCTCATGATGACCATTTTATTATAAATCTGACAAATAATAAGATTTATGTGATTCTAATTTATAATTGTGATAAAATATTAGTTTTAAAAAAATATCTGGATGATAAATTGATTAAGAATGACAACATAAAAAAGAAAAGAGTTGTGATATAAATTAAAATTTTGTTATATGAAAAACCCATCTATTTAACATTATTTAAGTTCAATTATTAAAATATTTTTTTAATAAAAATTTAACTTTTGTAAAGATATGTTATGTTATACTTATGAATGAATTAAGTGATTTAATTTTTAGAAAATATGTTTTATAATAAGGGATTATTTGAAAATAATTAAATAATTAAATATATATATATATATGAGAAATGATTAGGTGATGGAATTCAGTGAGGAAATTTGGTGAGGGAATGACTTGTCATAATTTTATTCTCTAAAAAAATCAAATAATTTCTCACTTTTCTCTCTTTCCTCCCACTTTTACATCTTCCAACCAATGAAGGTGATGCCAAGTCATTCCCTCACCAAATTCCCTCACTAAATTCTCTCTCTCACTTCTATATATATATATATTAAAGCAAATGAAACTAAATGATTGAATAGTTAAGCATAAACCTTTTTCATGTCTGTTTTTTTAATAATCCATTTACTTTCACATTTGGACCATCATTTATAAGTTTGAAATTAAGACATATCCTATTTTGAATGAAAAAAAATTAATATTTGAAAGAAAAAAACATCAATAATTGACTTGAACCAAGAAAAAAAATAGGGTAAATTTAATTGATGATGAGTTTGCTGACCAACATGGTACAGTCCTGCCCAAACCATTGGTCAAAAGCCCATATCACAACTTGTTTTTAAATAATTGATTTTCCTTAAACTTCGCAATTGCTTCGATCCACTAAAATATATCATATTATTTCTGAATAAATAACGTCAATTTTATACAGCGCTGAGAAAGTGTTATAACCTAATCTCGAAGATAATTGAACAGATGTATAAATTTGACTAACATTAACAACAATTTGAAGTTCTTTTTTTTCTATTTTTCTTTTTCATATAAGATATTTTTCATATTATCTATTATTGTTATAAAATATCTTGGAAAACAAAAACTAAATTAATAGAAGGAAAACAAAATTTGTTTTTTAAAATGAAAAATGATATAAACGAAAGTCGTTTAAACTTAACGACAAAAACATTATAAATTATTCAGCACAAAATTGTTCATAAATAAAAAAATAAATAATAACACAATTAGTTAAGACAAATATTAATCTAATAGAATTAAATACTACTAATATTTCTTTTATTGGTGACAATTAGATATGTTACACTTTGATCTATAAATATCTTTGAAACTTTAATTTCATTATTTTTTTCTAACACTTTTTATAATATGATTATAATTTGAAGTCAATTTTAATGAAATGTGAAATTATTTTTAGGCTAAAGTGAAAATTCAACTGACAATAGTGGTTCTAGAAGATGAAAATTTTTAAGTTTGATTTTTATTTAAAACGTCATAAATAGAAAGTGTAAATAAAGACGATAGATTATATTAATTTCATACTTTCACCGCAACAACAAAAAAAAAATATTATTTCAGAAAATAAGTAAGATATTAATTTTTATTATTAATTTGTGACTGTAATGTTTAAAATGTGGGAACTTAATTAATTAAAGCATATATTTTTGGAATATGCTTTTACGTGGGTTTTATTGAAATATGTTATGAGGTAGGAGGGCGGCTTTCATTGAGCATCTTTTTACTTTAATTATTAAAGGACAAAAGTAAACATTATAGGGGAATGAATAAAGAAAATTACGATCAAAGGAATCCAATATATATTATCAACTTGGCCAGCTAGAACTATTCAAACTCGGCTGCCTCATCTCCTCCGTTTGGTTTTAAGTTTTAACGACTTTTTACGTAATCTTCGTTTTTGGTAATTTTAGAAGATCGTTGAGTTTTATAAGGAGATCGAAAAAGACAATTAATTCAATAACCCTAATTATGCGCTATTGTTTCTTGTGTTGAAGTATCTTATTTTCATTTTTATGTTGGTTAAGATTATCGCTTAAACATTATTAATTGTAATATTTGATCTTGTTCTTCACTTATGAGTGTGAATACATAGAATGTGGAAACAAAAAAAATTAATGCATAAAAGTCATTAGTATATGATTCAAGAATTATCAATTTGGGTTGACAAAGTGTTACAACGGCTCAATTAATTAATTAAGACTTTTTGGCCTATAATTAAGATATAACTACATACAATTTATCTAATATTATGTATTTTTTAAATATGAAAGTTTTATCATTATTTCTAAATCAGTAAAGATAAGATAGTGTAAAAAATCAATTGCAATATGATGTAACTTAATCATACCCAAAAATTTAGTAAGAGGATAAGATTAACCATTTTTATAAGTTCATTGCCACATCTTGAAAAAGAAAATCAAAATAAAAGATGTTTAAACACTTAGGATGCAAATACACTATAATAAAAAAATATTTTTAGTTTGTGAGTTCATTGCATTTTTTGCTCCAAATATTTGGGTCCTCTTATAACATGGTAGATGAAATTGGATTATGTCGAGATTTATTAAGGTATTTTAAAATGATACTTTTATTATAAATTGGTCATGAAAATTCGAAATCACAATAGGGTTGATCATGGGAGACATTGATTACTCTATGTTCTTTGTATCTTAAGAAAATAGAAGATTTATAAATAAGGTAGGGATGTGGCTTATCGTATTCTCATGACCTCACCGGTAAGTCAACATTATAATTTACTCGAAGATATTATGACTCGTCAGTATATAATTGGAACCATCCCTACTTTCTATACTCCTCTTGGTGCGTTTTTCTTTTCTAGCTTAATACGTAATTGTTTTTTCTTAAATAATATTACCCGATTTGAAAACAAGTAAATCACATCTGAACCGTGGTTTGTCCAGATCACATCTAGAAACGTTTTTATGTAGGTTGGACGGATTGACCCAAATCTAGCTTGAACATTCATTCATTTTCTTTTTTCGCTCAAATTTTCTCAAATCATTCACTTGTTTATTTATTTCTTTCTTTCCTGAGGAGCGACGGACTTCTTTTCTTGCATTTACGTACGTTTGATGTGTCTTATCTTAATCTAATTATTTTGGAGAAGTCATGAATGAGTCATTGTGTGCTCAAAGATAGGATGATCACTTGTTAGTGAGTAATTTGATTCCTTTCCCTTTCCATATTCGTTTTATGAATTTTTCCCATTGTTTTGGTTTTTGTTACTTCTTTATCCTAGGCTTCTAACCTAGTAATTATTTTGTTTAAATAATATCTGTCATATTTGAAAATGGGTAAAATGTCGTTAATATTCTTGGTTGGTCTAGATCATGCATGAAAACTTATTTTTATTAAGGGGTAGCTAGGCTGGACGAATGGGTCCAAATCTAGATCCATTCATTCATTTCATTTTTGGCTCATAGTTTCTCGATGAATGCCCCCAACTCCAACAACCTCATTTCTTTATTTATTTCCTAAGGAGTGGCATCTTCTTTTAACTTATCCTATAACTTTAGCAGAAGTACTAAATTGATTCATTCTCTTCCCATGTTTTTCTTTTTGTGTTTTGTTTCTTCTTATTTGTTGTTACTATTTTATTATAGCTAGCTTAGTTGTTTTTGCTAGTTCATATCATACTTGGAAACGTGTTTTTATTAAGATGTCAACACGATGTATTAGCCCAAATCTAGCTACATTCCTTCTTTCTCTTTTTTCGCTCACATTTTCTTAGTAAATGACCCAACTCCAAGTGACGAGCGTCATCATCAATTCTTGCCCGTACACCATTTGAAAACTATAATTAAAAAATCGCACGTAATTAAAGATTATTTTTTTTATCATTTGATAGAGGAGATAGAATGAGTATGCGACGCCTTTACTTTCTTGATATTTAGAGGAATGAGATAACGAAGAGGTCATAAACTTCCTCTCACGGTGCCTTTATAAATTGGATAAGAGTTTTCCTAACTTGTACAAGACGAGAAGAATATTATGTAATGTAAAAGGTGTATTTTACAAGTCCAAAGAAAATGCACTAATATTGTCAAACAAATCTATGTTCAACTATAGTACAAGATAATTAATAACATTTTCATCGTGTTTATATCAATAGTTCTAATGGTTAACAACTAAATTCTACCTGTGGATTAAATAATCGTTGATCCAAAATTAAGAGAGGAGAAATACAAATACTTTAAGCTAAAAATATTATTCAAATTTATAATTTGTTGATAATCATGTCTACTAAATATTTTTATATAAAATTGTATATTGAAATTGATGTACACATATAAATTATATACCTAAAGAAGAAACTATATATCAAGTATATTGGACGTAAATATTATCCAACTCAAAATATACTAATTACGTGTGACCTTAATATGTGTTTCATATATGTCTTGGTTGGTTGGGAAGAATATGAGCAGATTGCTGGAATTTTGGAAACCATCTTAAGTGATGCACATTATCGTTTTTCTTAGTAAGTAAAAATTGTTTAATTTGTGTATATCTAGTTTATAACTTTTTATTAATTGTTTACAGAAAAATATTATCTAGATGTCTAGTTATAAAAATAAAAGAGGTTATTTAGCTCTATATAGACAAACTCGATATCATATGGAGGAATTTCAAAGAGGTCCACCATCAAATCGCCACATGAAACATTGAACAATATACACTCATCCTTGAGAACTATAATCGAACGAACATTTGGAGTATGAAAAAGAAAATGGAGAATTCTAGAGAATCGTAATGGATTTTCGATAAAAACTCAACCACGCATAGTTATAGTAACTATGTGTTTACACAATTTTGTGAGATAACATGTAATTGATGAAGGTCTAGATGACAACAGTAGTGACAATTAGTACCATTGTGGCGATGGAGATAACGAGTATGATGGCGATAGTGATAATGATATTTTTTAAGAGAATATTCATAGTGATGAAGGAGAAGAAGTGAATGTATTTAGATAATATTTAGTATTCAAATTATGTCGTAGATAAGATCATATTAGTAATATTGTGATTCTATGTCATTACTAATTAGTATTAAAATCTTAAATATTGTTTAACTAAAATTATATTAAAAAATATTAAATTATTCTTATTGTATCATTCAATTATAATTAAACAATATAATATTTTAATTAAAAAATAAATAAATAAATCTTTAAAATAGAAATAATATAATAAATATATAATTAACATATATAAACAAACTTATAAATTAAAAATCGTTTCAGTTACACTTTTCATAACAAACGTAACTAAATACATTCAAAAATTATTTATCGATTTCTCCCAACTCAGCCTCCAGTTCTAGAGTCAATTTCGAAATGGCAATATCTATATATATATCATATTTCAATATTAAATAGTAAAAATAAAGATGTTAAGGATAATTTTGAATGAGGTTGGTTAGGTAAGAAATTTTTAAGGAATGTTTGAAATTGATTAGCAAAAACCCATCTTGTATAATCTCAATAATACTGAGCCTTGAATTTTATAAAATTTTGAAGAAGAAAAAATGTCCAAAATCTCAAATATCTAAGATAAAGAAAGTTAATTTAAAATATTAACCAAATTCATTTAGATCTATATATGGACTATATAATTAACTTAGCTAAATACTCAATCATTTCCAATTTTAGACCCACATATATATTTTTTCAAACTCAGTTGAATATATACCAACTTGTATCAAATTATATATTTAAAATAGAAACAAGTTATCTACCTTTTATGTAGGTTAGGTTAATGTTCAAAATAAATAGATGGTAATAACTATACAATTTATTTTTCATTTAATAATAAAAGAAATATACAAATAAAATACTAGATTTTTTTGTGATGTTGAATAATCTGTAGCACGTGTACGCGGCATTTAGTTATAATCTATTAACAAGAAAACAAAGTTATCAATTCATTCATTTTGTTTAAACAATAATTCACAAAATAAATTAACAAGCAGAATATATATATATATATCAAATGAATAAATAAATAAATAGGATGTCATTTTCGGTCGCGAGTCCTCCACAGGACACACCGCCAGCCTGGTAGGTAATTGAATTAAATGTATTAAAACAAAACTATCAAATAGATTAGATAAAATTTAAATATTTGTTTATTTTTCTCTCTCATCTGTCATCTCGTAGACTGACATTTTATTGAAAAGTTAAAGCCATTTAGATAAGGTTGTTTGATGTTGGGTTATTTAAGATGTCTATTTTTAAGATAATCTTATATTGATTATAATTTGTTTAATTATAATAATATATATTGTATTTAAAATTTAAATTTTATAAAAATAAAGTACATATTTTTTTGTATTTTTATTTATAAATGAAGTGAATATTAAATAAAACTATATATATATATATATATATATATATATATATATATATATATATATATATATATATATATATATATATGAGTTTTTTTATAAAAATAATTCAAAAACTAACATTAAAGGAACTCAACGAAAGGAACTCAACAAAAGTAATTGAAAAGCACCGCTAAGCATGTGATTGTTTTGATGAAAAATAAATTATTTTAATTTATAATTAGTTGAATTAATATAATATTTTTTTTTTTGTATTTAAAATTTAAATTTGTAAAAATAAAATAAAAATATTTTAATTAATTAATTAAATAATTTATGATTTGAAAAAATATATAATGACACGGTTAAGTTTTGAATAAAAATCATAAAAAATATATATCTAACAACTCTTAATGAGACTTTTCAAAGTAGTACAAGTTGTGATAAATGTGAAAATGAGTTGATCCCTTGGAATGGAGCCTTGACTTTCAATGGTCTTCGTCTAGATTAATTTCTATATCTTTTACATTAATGAATCAGAATCTAACTTTTATTTCTTGAAATATTACTATTCTTCATTTTACTTTTATATACAAACATTTAGAACATTTTGCTACTTTGTTTTTGTCATTTTTATGTCTAATAGTTGAGTTTAAACAAGTCATTCATAATGTTTTTGATATTTTTAAAAAATATATTTTGAAGATGTATCAATAATTTTTAATTCTAACTAGTTTCATTAATAATTTAGTTTGCTTATTTTAAAACACTTTCTAGAGTTTGAAAAAAAAAAGTATGAATTTTATGTTTTTTTTGTTCAAATTAAATAATAGATTTTATGGTTTGAATTAACTCTAACTCAAATATATTTTCAAAATGTCATATTATTATTCACAACTAGCAAAATCATTGTGCGATGCACACGGATAAAAATATATTGTTACAACGTCCCGTATTTATCAAATTTGGTGTTAAATTTAAAATATAAAGCGTTATTAGCATAGTTGGTTAAAGAGTTGTACTTGTTTGGTGAGATTGCGAGTTTGAAACATACCTATATCATTTTTAATTTTATTTTTAACAATTTTAAGTTTATGAGCGGGTCAACCCAGAATCCAACCCAAATATTCATTTACTCTCACATATATATTCAAAAATTAAACACCGCTCTCGACCTGCCAATCCAGACACTTTCAAAATTAAGCATCATTATATAAAAAAAATGGGACAACGGATTAAGTATGTAGCCCGCAAACACACTTAATCATTATATATATATATTAATATTAGATAAAAATGTCTCGCGTTTATTAAATTTGGTGTTCAATTTAAAATATAATGTGTTATTAGCCTAGTTGGTTAAAAAGTTGTACTTGTTTTGTTAGGTTGCGAGTTCAAAACATACCTATAACATTTTTAATTTTATTTTTAACCGTTTTAAGTTTATGGGTGGCTCAACCCAGAATCCGACTCAAGTATTTATTTACTATCACAAATATATCCAAATTAACCACAGTTCTCGACCTGGCAATCCGGACATTTTCAAAATTAAGCATCATTATATATATATATATATATATATATATATATATATATTAATATTAATATTAGTTAAAAATGTCCCGCGTTTATCAAATTTGGTGTTTAATTTAAAATATAATGTGTTGTTAGCCTATTTGGTTAAAAAGTTGTATTTGTTTTGTTAGGTTGCGAGTTCGAAACATACTTATAACATTTTTAATTTTATTTTTAATCGTTTTAAATTTATGGGTGGGTCAACCCAGAATCCGACTCAAATATTCATTTACTATCACATATATATCCAAATTAACATCATTTCTCAATCTGATAATCCGGACACTTTCAAAATTAAACATTATTATATATATAGATAAATAATGGATATAAAACAAGCCTATTTAATTGTATTATTTTATTTTATTTTTGCTTGAATCTGCAAAGTATATCTGATATTTATTTTATACTATATTTTTATGATAAAATATTTGTATTGAATTATGACTATTATACCAATATTATTACACAAAACAAAATATTTATTCATTTTATTTATAGAAAAATAAGATAAAACCAAATCTTTTTCTTGTTTGTTTTTAACAAGTTATGTAATAAATTATTTTTGTGACTAAATTAAGGAGATTAAAAGCTAGGAGCTCAGCTATTATTTAGAACTTCTTACTTTAAAGGGGATGTGATTACTATTAAGGTGATTCTAGTCTCTTATATTAAAATATAAAATATAATTTTTTTTTACTAAATCCAAGAGAATGTAAGGTGGGTGACTATTTGCCCCTTGGCTCAACTAGTGGCCTTATGAGAAAAAATAAAATAAAAACTCTTACATCACCTACCTATGCACTTGTAGGGGCATTAATTTATGGGTGCATTAATTTTTTGGTGCCTTTATTATATCACTGTAACTTTTCTTTTTAATAAAAACAAGTAATTTGTGGATAAAATTAAACATTTTATTCTAGAAGTGGTATGTATATTAAATTGAGAGTTATCACTTTCCCTAATTATTTTTATTGCAAGCTAAATATTAATATTTTTTGTTTTATTTTCTCATGTATTATTTTAAAAAATATATGAGGAATATTAATCAGTTTTCTCCAGTCTTAAAACTGAGATGATTTTTTCAATAAATAAAAAATTAAAATAAAGAGTATAAATATTGTTATTTTAATTTATAATTTAATTGATATGAAAATGAATAAAATTTAAGATATGTGATATTATGTTTAATATTGTTAACACATTAAATAAAAAAAAATATTATTTGTTATATTTAATATCCCTTAAATTTTCATTTCAAATAATTCGCAGCAGAACCTTATAAAAATTGTACTATAAAAGGTGGAGGTAAATGGAACTATAAGGAAATTGATAATATGATGGTATAATGTAGAAGCACAACAATTTGACTTTTTTTATTTAAATTTATTTTTGGAGAAAGTTAAAATATCTCACAATCACACTATTTCTTTAAAATCAAATTATCCACATTTGAGTTACAATTAATTGTAGTTAGAAATATTAATTTTGGGTGTCTTTATCATATTTTTTTAAGTTTTGATATCATATATGTAGATAATTATTTGATAATTTGTGACATATAACTGGATAATTTATAATAATACTTTTGACTTATTACTTTAAATAGATTTTACTATTTCTTTTGTGTGATTTTTAAATTTAGAGAATGGATCAATTAAAATAACTTTAAATATTCCACCATTTTATAATCTAATAAAACTAAATGGGCAAGTAAACTAATTATATCGTTCAAACTATATTGGAAATGCTTAAACCAAATCGAATACGTACCAAATTGAATCAACCAAATCAAATTTATTACTGTTCTCATTTTGTAACCGATTCCAACGATTTAATAGATCAATTCGATCAACGTTACTGAAATCACTAAAGTAAAGTTTAAATAAGGCGAGAATAAGAATTGAACCTTAAACCAACATTGATGTTTCTTGCATTATTATTATTATTATTATTAGGTTACATCACACATTTAAAATAAAAATAATGAAATAACACAATAAACATAACGAGTTGTTAACAAACTAAAAATATAGGTAGTACATAAACTTAATCTAAAAATTATTGGTAAATATAGTATTATTACTAATATACTAGAGTTGTGTTTTGAAGTACAAATATTTTTAATTTAATAAATCTTATAATTTTTGTGCATATAAATATAATATAATTATATTTATGAGATTTTCTATAAATTGTGTTGGTTAGAAGTTAGAACCCTCTATTAATGATATAGTTCATTTATATTGTTTATTAATTGGGTTACCATTATATTGTTATTTGTTTATATATATAAATGATATTATGTATAGTTTATTATTTATATATATTTTAATTTATTTTTATCAAGTTATTCAACTGATTAAACCATATTTTAGTATATTAAGCGACAAATTCATTGTTTGTAATTTAAATAAACTGATATTTGTTAAGAAAATCTTACAAAATAAAAAGAAAAAACAAACGAAAGAACATACTAACAAAATTTGATAACGGAGTTCGACCAAAATATTAACTATGTTAGATAAATTCATACCGGTTCAAATAAACCTAACTTAAACAAACTTCCTATGCAGGAACAAGGAACCGGACCGGATGAACAGAAGAGAACCAACTGAAGAAACCGAACCGGTCAAGTTACTATACCGATCAAGAGTATTCGGAGCATAACCAAACAAGGAAGGATCGGCCAAAGCTCAAAAACCGGAATCTTCATACAACCGATCAATCCACAAGGCAATCATAACCAGAAGAAGTCCGGTTACTTCACTATCAAAAGACATTCGGCCAAGTCAAGTGGCCAACCTAGGCCAAGTCAAGAGGCCGACTAGTACAAAAAGACACTTTGGGTATCTGTTGAGAATGATACCAAAGGAACAGACTGAATACTTCCATATCCATGCAAGTCTGAGGAAAGACTGTAGGCTGCAGAAAACAGTACTACCGGATCCTTCTACTTCGGGATAAGCCAGAAAGGAAATCTTCAAAGTACAGACAACTGTCCAAGCAGACAGTGCCTACATTGAGTAAAAGACAAACCCAGCAGGTTTGCTTTACAGACCGGCAGGTCTGAAACAGGATACCAAGTCTGAGATTGACCGTCAGGTCTGAGGAGACGACCGGCAGGTCTGAAACACTGAATCACTGCACCTCTGATCAGCCAATCAGATTCAAGGCTTCGAAATATGACCGTTGGCATATTTCACCTATAAAAGGAGGCAGTTGCAGAAGAGTAAATGCGGGACATTAAGGCAGTTACTAAGCGAGACAAACATTGAGATAACAAAAGCTAAGTGCATTTACTACAAGTGATAACAGTGCGGTATTCTAAGAAAGCCTAAGTGATAAATTCTGAGTGTGTGTGCTACAATTTCAGTGAGAATTGTAAGAGTGTTATCGAGCAGGAAATAAGTCTCGATCGAATTGTATTTGTATTCCTTAGTGAATATCCTTCTCGCGGTTTCGAGAGGAAGGGGTGACGTAGGAGTTTTATCTCCGAACATCCATAAAATCTGTTGTGTTATTTACTTTCTGTTGGCTTCATTATATAACCGACTAACTTAACCATACCGCTCCAAACCAACTCCATACTCACCATACCGAATATCCAGATAACCGAAACCGACCCACCATTCTTCAAATCTCCATCATCCGAAACCGACTCCGCCTATCATACACGTGTACCGCTTCAACTTGAAAGCAAACCTCTTCCGCGCTTGAACCTAGTTCAAGGGTTTGTGACAGGTTGTGTAGTATTGAAACCCCGGTATTAATCTCTAACCGGATTAACCACCACCCTACGAGTGAGAACCGCTAACCGGTCCAACCCCCGGTCCACCAGCGGCGACCTAGATCCTAACAAACTACATCTCCGAACACTAAGGCTATTAATTAATGAGAAAAAAGAAATACAAACATTAGGTGCAATAAACCAAAGATTAGATAATTTCTCTTATATACTAAGAAACTTCCTTAACTTTCATCATCTTTCGATGTAGGATTTTATTCTAATTGTGAAAAGAGATTCTTTTATATATTAAAAAACTTCTCTCACTCTCATCATCTTCCGATGTGAATTCTAATTGTGTGCCAAAAACAACAAATTTCCACATTGGCACAATAACAATACAAATCTTCATTATTAAAACATAGTTTTTAAGTGATTCCAATTGGCGCTCTTCAGCGGCGCCGACTCAAACGCGAAAGATGTTTACCAAATCTAAACAATGTTTAGATTTGGTTTTTCCCATATCTTTCATCTCAAACTCTTTACCCTATTGAGCCTTTAATTTATCAATTTCATATTGGCTCTTTGATGCTATCAACATATCATCAACGTACAAGAGTAGATATATATAAGACTCATATTGCAATTTGCTCAAATACACATATGAATTCAATCTGCTTCTTGGGTACTTGTGCTCCATCATAAATTTGTCAAGTCGCTTGTATCATTGTCTCGACGATTGCTTCGACCCGTACAATTATTTGTTCAACTTGCAAACCCAATTTTTTTATCAACAACTTTGAATCCATCTGGTTCATAAATGTAGATTTCCTCATTCAAATGATCGTGTAGGACTGCGGTCTTCACGTCTAGTTGAGCTAGCTCCAAATTCATCTGCGCTACCAAGGCCAATAAAATTCTAATGGAAGAGTGTTTAATAACAGGAGAAAATACCTCATTATAATCAACTCCTTCCTTCTGAGCGTAGTCTTTAACTACCAATTTTTCTTTGTAGCGAACATCAAATTCTTCAGGAAATCATTCTTTCTTAAGATCCACTTACAACTAATAGCATTCTTCCCTTTTGGTAGATGCATCAACTTGCATATCTCATTCTTCTGAAAAGATTGCATCTCATCTTCCATAACATCTTACCTTTTCCCATTTTCAGTACTTCGACTGACATCTGAGAAAGTGGATGGAATGTCATCTACGACTAGAAATGCATAGGCCGCTAAAATAAAGTTTAAATAAGAAGAGAATAAGAATTGAACCTTAAACCAACATTGATGTTTCTAGTATTATAATTATTATGTTACAACACATTTAAAATAAAAATAATGAAATAACACAATAAACTTAATGATTTGTTAACTAACTATAAGTATAGGTAGTACATAAACTTAATCTAAAAATGATTGACTATTCTTTAGTGTGATTTTCTGGGGAAAAAAGTATTATTAATAATATACTAGAGTTGTGTTTTGAAGTACAAATATTTTTAATTTAATAAATCTTATAATTTTTGTGCATATAAATATAATATAATTGTATTTATGAGATTTTCTATAAATTGTGCTGGTTAGAAGTTAGAACCCTCTATTAATGATATAGTTCATTTATATTGTTTATTAATTGGGTTACCATTATATTGTTATTTGTTTATATATAAATGATATTATGTATAGTTTATTATATATATATATATATATATATATATATATATATATATATATATATATATATATATTAATTTATTTTTATAAAGTCCTTCAATTGACTAAATCTTCATTTATATATATTTCAGAATGAAATTGAGAGAGTGAATACAAGAAGAGAAGAATCGATGTATCATCACATCATTAGTTGAAAAAATAATAAAAGATAAAGATTTTTTTTTTTTTTTAATTTTTTCAACCAATCAAATTGTCACGTATTCTTTCTTCGTACTCTCTTTCAAATTTTCTATCAATGTTATTTCTCTTTTATAAATATATAGATATAAAAAAAGACCGAATCGTTTACCCTCTTTATGTGAACAAAACCATAAAACAAAAGTCATTAAAGTTATTAAAGAATAGCTTGTCAAAATGAAACACCCACGTGGCTTCATTTTCAATTCAAAATAGAGATGAAAGCCAAAAAATATAAATAAATAAAAACAAGGACTTTCACACAAGCTCTTAGGATTAATAAATAATCTTTTAAATGACCTATGGCATATGCCTCGTGTATAAGTAATACACAAGTCTTCTTCTTCTTCTTCATTAACAAACCCTAGCTAGCTATTTCCATGGCGTCTTCTCTCTCTACCCTGTTCCTTGTTCTTCTTCTCAGTTTCTTCATAGCCGAAGCATCTAATTCCTTCCGTCCCAATACCCCCATAGCCAAAGGCCTTAAATGGAACTTCTACGATTCATCATGCCCTAACCTTGAATCCATTGTTAGAAAACAGCTCAAGAAGGTCATCAAGGATGATGTTGGCCAAGCCGCCGGCTTACTTCGTCTTCAATTCCATGACTGCTTTGTTAAGGTACCATATACACTTTTTAGTCTTTATTTTGTTAATTCATGTTCTCATGTTAATGAGTTCTAGATCTTGCTTGTAACAAAACTAAAAAACTTAAAATTAATGTTCAAAAGAAATGATAAGCTTAAATCCAAAAAAATTGAGTAGGGATATATTGAGGGAATTTGGTGAGGGAATGACTTAGCATCACTCTTCATTGGTTGGAAAATGTAAAAGTGGGAGGAAAGAGAGAAAAGAGATAAATTATTTGATTTTTTCAAAAAATAAGATTATGCCAAATCATTTTCTCACCAAATTTCTCACTTAATTATTTAAAAAAAAAATTAGGTTATCTATATATTAAATATTGGGTATAGTAGCACCGAAACTATCAAAATCAAGTTTTCTCACATTACTTACAAAATAGATTCATAATAATTGAATGCTTTGAAAAAAAAATATGAAAGAAAAAATAATAAACCATATATTAAACATGTCCTTGGTACATCTTGTGTTGTCGGATCAAAAGCGAATAATAAACAAATGGACCATATTGCATGCAAGTTGTGTGGACGTATTAGAAAAAAAAAGTACAATAATTTAAAAGAATGTAATCAAAATATATTTGAAATTATAAAATTACTTAGTTTATGAGATATTTAATTTAAATAATATATATATATATATATATATATATATATATATAATCCTTTGTAAAAGTCCCACTTTTAATATACTTTCACCGCTACAGATTTTTTTTTTCTTTTGGAAAGAAATTGTTGTAAATATAAGAGCTGGTTTGATTGAATTTAAAAAATAATAATAATTAAATATTATTTCATTAATTATATTAATTAAAATATTAAAATATGTTTTTTATATAAAAATATCCATTTAATCAAATTACTATTACTCAATATATTAAAATAAACTCAACCCAAACAAAGTTATAATTTATTTAAATAAATAAATTAAAATATATTTTATATTATAAATTATTTAAAAATAATCCACCTCTTATAATTAATATATATTTTAATAGTCGATGATATCTTTAAAAATGTTTCCTTATTATATCCGTGACCCCGTGACATTGATGGTCGGTTTAATATATTTCAAATTTAAAAACAAAACATTTAATTTATATTTAATTATTTATTATATACATATTAATTAATTTTTTAATAATTATAAAATGAAGGGTTGTGATGGGTCAGTCCTACTTGACGGTTCAGCAGCCGGTCCAAGTGAAAAGAGTGCAATTCCAAATTTAACCTTAAGAAAACAAGCTTTCAAAATCGTCGACGATCTTCGCCGGCGCGTGCACAAGGAATGCGGCCGAATCGTCTCATGCTCCGACATCGTCGCTCTCTCCGCCCGTGACTCAGTTTTTCTCACCGGAGGACCCGATTACGCCGTCCCGTTAGGTCGTCGAGATGGTCTTAACTTCGCCACTGAAGCCGACACATTCGCCAATCTCGTTGGTCCAAGCGCCAACACCACCACTGTTCTAGTCCGATTCGCCGCCAAAAAACTTGACACCGTCGACTCAGTTGCTCTCTCCGGCGGCCATACTATTGGTATCAGTCATTGTCCTGCTTTCACTGACCGTCTTTACCCAACTCAAGATCCGACAATGGATAAAACTTTTGCTAACAAGCTGAAAGTAGTATGCCCTGCTGCTGATACTAATAGTACGACGGATCTTGATATTCGATCGCCGAATAAGTTTGATAATAAGTATTTTGTTGATTTGATGAATAGACAGGGGCTTTTTACGTCGGATCAGGATTTGTATACTGATAAGAGGACTAGAGGGATTGTGACTGATTTTGCTGTTGATCAAGAATTGTTCTTTGAGAAATTTGCTATTGCTATGGTTAAAATGGGGCAGGTGGATCTTTTGACTGGAACTCAGGGAGAAATTAGGGCAAACTGCTCTGTTAGAAACTCTGATAACTACATGTTGTTGAAGGAGGTTGTTGAACTTGAAGTTGAAGAAATGGGTTTGTCTATGTTCTAAGTTAAAAGATCATGGGGGTATTTTGGTCTTTTTTTGTTGTTCACTTTCTAGGGTTACTTTCAATTTCAATAAGTTTATGTATATGATGAGTACTGTTGTGATCTCCACTTAATAAGTCTGAAATAAATCTGAATTTCTTGTTCTAAGGGTCTAAATATTTTAGATGGAATTTGTTTTTGTGAAAACGTTGGTTTCGATTCTCTTTCGAATTGAGACTAATTCCATCATGTTAAATACATACACTAATCAATTAACCAGACGAACGAAATTTGACATTTAACGAGCTAAAATCCATGATCTTTTGGAGTTTGAAGTTTTAAAACTCGAACCTCGTAGAGGTTAGGAATATCCATATTTTTTTTTGTGGAAAGGAAAAAAAAGAGAATGATGTTAATTTTATTTTTATATTTTTATGAAAATAAAGTAAAATTACCTTGGAAGAAAATATGAATTTTTTTGTCATTAATTAATTTTTAAAAATAAAATAAAATTAATTATAGAAAAAATTATATATTTTGGAACAATCCCATAATAATTTGAATAGGGTTGGACTTTAACTATGGTGGCCTGTATAGGCCCATAACTAGGCTTTATAATTTAGGGACAAGATTGAAAATAAATATGATTTAAACATTATGGTTTTAGTAGAAAATTAAATTTGAGATTTTTGGTTATTGTTTCCAGAGCGTGTTGAGTGTTCAAAACAATCTTTTTTTTTTTCTTAAAAAGATTATAATTAAGCATAGTTAGTTAAGTATTTTATAAGTGTATGATGTAACAAGTTCTAATTTTATACAAATTTATATTTTTTTTTTGAATTTGTTGAATATAATTGTAGTATTTAAGGGTGGAATTATGATTTAAAATATAACTTGGTAAATTTTTTCCGCAAAATCTAACTGACCTACCATAATAATAATAATAATAATAATAATAATAATAATAATAATAATAAATACTTTGGAAGGAATACCTTAACAACATCCTCTTTTCCGCTCGGTGAAAGCATAATTGTCGTCGGTGATGGTTTTCACCGAAGACGACAAATGCTCTTGAAAAGTGTCGATAATTCGATTGACAGTGAAGAAAAAATTAGTATCACCGAGAGCATTTAAAACTGTCGGAGATAATATTATTACCGAGAGCACTAATCACTTTCGGTGATAATTCAATTAATTTGCCGAAAACAAAGTCAATGCTATCATTGATAATACACAGAAAATTTATCAGCAAAATGTAATAAGTTTTACGATAAAATAGTGAAATGGATGCTTAGGTTATATCACCAATACTTATGGAAAATACTTATGGAAGGAATCTACCAAAATCCCACAAGGAAAACAAATCCATTTTGACACGAGTTTGTTAATGAATCCATTAATGAGGAAATGACATACCTTTCATAGTCACAAGCCGATCTATTTTTAGCTAGACCACCATTAGAGTTGCTGAATTCCTATTTAACAAATCCAAACCTATCTACTTTGACAGGTAAAACTTGGGCTGCCTCACCATTATCGGGATCCTTTTTATCCATTAGATTATCTTAAACTATATGAAGACATTCTCCAACCTTTCATATCCCAATCTACAATGGTCAGAAGAAGACAAGTCAGAAGTTATATATAAAAACAGAAACAAGGAGAAAACTCCAATAAGTTGTGTGGAATATTCTACACGCTTACTATCAGACTATACAAACACACATAAATGTACATTGAATATTGAGATCTGTCTATGGAATGTGGTTCATAGATGTTAGTCTACTTAAATAATGTCAATCAAAGGTGGATGAGTAGCAGAGAACTATGAATCCCGAGTCAAGGAGAGAGACTAAAAGTGACGCTAGTCATCAAAATTTGTCGCTATTATAGCGTCCAATTGCCAAGAGAGCCAGTGACGGGGAGAGAATGAGCAACCGAGATGAGAAGAGAGGTAGAAGAAAGAGCCGGCCACATAATTAGGGCAAAATAAGAATATTTTTATCGAGGGCGTTGTCGGGTGCTGTAAATGATAATATTAAATAAATTTTGCCGAGAGTTGTAATATTAACAACTATCTACGAGGGCAATTTTTTTCTCTCGGTGATATTAATATTCCCAAAAGTATTCTTTCGTTCTCGGCGACAATTCTCGATAATTGTATATATTTTACTAGTGTATTTTGAATATAAGTTGAAGGGGATATTATGATATGATTGAACATGATAATGGTTTATTGGTTTATTTGATCTTTTCAATTTTTTTTTGTTAGGTTGGATTCTAATTATTCAAATAAATTTAAAAAAATTTAAATACTTTATAAAACAGTAATTTTTTTATAAGCATAACAATATTAAAATTTTTTATTTTAATTTATTTTATACATATCATTTTATAAAAAATAAAATTTATAATTTATTTTGAATAATATTTAAGCTTATTTAATTTTATAATTTATAAAATATTATTAATCACATGAAATTAAAAAAGTTAATAACATTTATTTTTGAAATGTAAGGTCTAAAATAACCATAATTACAACATCTACTTCAACTTTTAAAAAATAAATTATAACATTAGTTAAACTTTAAACAATGATAAAATTTAGAAAAACACATAAAAATAATATAAGCTTACTTATATTAATATGATTATAATTAAAAAAATGTGATTAATTTATTTTAATATATATTTTATTTATAATCTTCATATGTTAAAAAAAAATACCTGTTAATCGAGTCGAAAACGTGTTAAATAGATTAACATGTTTCAAAAACATATTTAATATTTAAAAAATATTAAATATATTAACCAAATATTAAATATATTAAATGAATAAAAACGTATTAAACTGGTCAAATACATGTTAATCACATCAAAATTTGTTAAACGGATTCTATACACGATATAAAAACACCACTAACATATTTTTCTTAACTTGTGCCGCTCAATTAAATTAAATTTAGACTTTATAGTTAAATTTAATAATTAACTGTTCGGTCAAATCTCAATCGAGATTGAGAATAAAATGGTAGAGGGTATCTTTTAGCCTTTTCGATTTAAAAAATAAAAATTCACCGCAAGGAGTCGCTAACTAATTTTTCTTGTAAAATTAGAAAAAAGATGATTTAGGTGTATGAACACCAATGATTAGAGATTCTATTTTGCTGATTCGGTGTTTGGTTACATGTGAAAAATGACATTGATGTTATGCTCTACACGCCCGTCTAGTTTGATCCATCTAATTTGATGATCTTTATTACTATGTTTTTGACATTTTTAGAAATTATTAATTTTACACCTCATGATAATCTTGGTGTTAAGGACGACTTTCCACATTTATGATGTCCTTATGATGACTATGACAAGACAATATATATATATATAAATAAATGCTAGCAAGAATATAAATATTACAAATATAAAATCATGCAAAAAAGAGTGTTATATATACATAATATACATATGTATGCAATATAATATTTTTTAAACATTTCAAAACTTTCATAGAGTCATGTTAAAAAATGTCGAAAAAGTCAAAGTGCCTAAAAGTTACGAAACTCGACATTAGTATTAGAAATATTTGTGTGATGTAAATATATCGATTTCATAATCTTAGTGCTAAGGACGATTGCCCATATTTATGTGGTCATTATGACAATTATGACAAAACAATATATAAATAAATGCGATAAGCTTAAAAGAAAAGAAAATAACACAAAGAGTATAAATGTTACGGAAAAAAGTGTTAGATTATTACATAATATACTTAGGCATGCGTTATAATAATTTTTAAGCATTTCAAAATGTTCATTTAGTCATATTAAAAAATGTTGAAAAATTCAAAGAGTACAGAAAATTATGAAATTCAAACATCAGTATTGGAAATATATATTTTTGTGATGGTATATCAATTTCATTATTGTTGAACAAGTGAGTTTAGGCAACAGAGAATAACCCTAGAACAAACGAGTTTTAGCAACAGTGAATAACCCAAGAACACACAATACCAAAAAAAAAATTCAAAATAAATTTTTATTGTGTTAAAATGTTAGTTTTCAATGCAGTAACAACAAATATATAACCATAATAGTATCCATAACATCAATTGATAAATAAAATTATGTAAAATCTTAGAAATCACTTGAATATTTGTTTTTATTTTTTATTTTGATCTAAAAGAGCTTTTAAGAACTTGTGAACTCATAAATCAATTATTATACAACATTATATTCTTTAGCCCTTGTCCTCAAACAAGAGAACAAGAACACGATTTAAACAAATTAAAACTTTTGAAGTAATTTGAGTGTTTTAATATAGGTTGAATTAATTAATTTTATAAAACAAAAAGTTTCTGAATAGTTTTAATTTTAATAATATGCAAGCAATTCATCACTCACACAATCAAAATGCTCAAATATAAAAAATATACAGATTTATTAAAAACTATGAAGATTCTTGTACTATTCACACGGACAAAAATATTAAAAAAAAATATGATAATATGTATTCAATGTTTAATTTTTTTAATAAATTACGAATAATATATTAAAATAAAATATAAAACACTTTTATTCTACATTTTTATTCATTTCGATAAAATAAATCATCTTTTCACATGTCTCATCACATTTTTCCCCAATAAACTTCTCATCTCGTGACTTTAAACTTTCACTTTAGTCAATTAAATATTTTATTCATATTTTTTAATCATTTTCAATTGTTACCGGCCTATTATCCCTTAATAAATCACATTTCAATCACATTTGGTTATATGGTTGTACTTGTTTGTTATGTTGCAAGTTCGAAACATACATATATCTTTTTTAATTTTATTTTTAATCGTTTTAAGTTTATATGGGCGGGTCAACCACAATCCGACTCAAGTATCCATTTACGCTCATATATATCACAACTCAGGCAATCAGACACTTTGAAATTAAGTATTATGATATATATATATATATATATATATATATATATACCATGGTTTATTTAAAAGAAAAGAAAGTTGGTTTTGAGGATTGATTGATTGTACACCTCCGGTGCTGATAAGGTCGGGACCGTGGTCGTTGGTCTCCGGTTTGTCGGCCGATAAGATCTCTGAGATTGACCATCTAGCTGGGTTGGTTGGGATATTCTTTTATATTGAAAAGGAAAAAGCTGTCTGCGCGAGTCACCTTCTTCTAGACTCCGCTGGACGACCGACATTATCGTTTAAATATAGGTCGGTCGTACTTGTGATGGTTTTATATATATATATATAAGAATGTCTCGCATTCATTAAATTTGGTGTTTAATTTAAAATATAAAGTCTTATTAGCCTAGTTGGTTATATGTTGTACTTGTTTTATTAGGTTGCAAGTTTGAAACATACAAATAATATTTTTAATTTTTTTTTGTAACCGTTTTACATTTTTGGGCAGGTCAACCCAAAATCTGACCCAAATATCCATTTACTCTCTCATATTATTCAAATTAACCACAACTCTCGACCTGACAATCCAGAAACTTTGAAATTAAACATGATTATATATATATATATATTAGTTAGTTAAAAAATTGAACTTATATTGTTAATAATGTCTCGCATTCATCAAATTTGGTATTAAATTTAAAATATAAAGCCTTATATATTCAACCAATTTTTCGAAAAAATAGGTTAAAGCCTCGTGAAGACTCCAACGATTTCTAAAACATGTTTTCTCACTCTTTATGGCTCTGAATTGAGTTATGTAAAGTGTTATATCTCCGTATGGGTGTATAGAATTTAAATTTCTCAGCACATTCAAATGAAAGATAACCACTAGTCCCCCAACAAAAAAGGAAGTAACAGAGGTCACATAGAGCCACTTTAGAACTACAACCGCTATATTAGATTTTTTTAATTGAAATTTTTAGGGTGAATTATAAATACTATTAATGTTAACCTACCCTATAAAAACACATTCTCATACCTCCTCTAACACTGAAAATCGAATTTACAAGGTAGAACATCGAATTAGTCTTTTCGGTACCTTAAACTAAATTAAGGTGTGAAATTTGGTGTGCTAGTTCATAAGAATATATTTCCATTCAATTTGACGTTTATATTTCCAATATATATATATATAATGATTCTTAATTTCAAAGTGCTCGGATTGTCGGGTGGAGAGATGTGGTTAATTTGGATACATATGTGAGAATAATTTGATACTTTGATCGGAATGTGGGTTGACCGCCCATAAACTTAAAATGATTAAAAAAAATTAAAAATATTACATGTATCTTTTGAACTTGCAACCTAAAAAAACAAATACAATCTGTTGGGTCAAATTATTTTGACTAAAGATATTTTGATGATGAACTTGTGTAAAACTTAAATAAGCATGAAACTAAGTCGTCTAATTGTTTTTGTGCAGGTGCATCAAAACGTGCTAAGTTAGACTTAGCTTGAATTAGGTTCATTAGACGTGTTGGTTGTTAGACGTACGGCTAGTTAGACGTGCAGTCTAACTAATATGTGGTTAAACGTGCAGTCTAACAGACACGTAGTTAGACGTGCAGTCTAACTGTTACGTGGTTAGACGTGCGGTCTAACTTATACGTGGTTAGACGTGCAGTCTAATAGACACGTAGTTAGACGTGCAGTCTAACTTATACGTGGTTAGACGTGCAGTCTAACAGACACGTAGTTAGACGTGCAGTCTAACTTATATGTGGTTAGACGTGTAGTCTAATAGACACGTAGTTAGATGTGTAGTCTAACTGATACGTGGTTAGACGTGCAGTCTAACAGACACGTAGTTAGACGTGCAATCTAACTGATACGTGGTTAGACGTGTAGTCTAACGGATACGTAGTTAGATGTGCAGTCTAATTGATACGTGGTTACACATGCAGTCTAACAGACACTTAGTTAGACGTGCAATCTAACTGATACGTGGTTAGACATGTAGTCTAACAGACACGTAGTTAGACGTGCAGTCTAATTGATACGTGGTTAGACGTGCATAGGAATGGCAATTTGAAACCGCCCCGCGAAAACCGAACCGAATTGCCCCGTTTGGGATGGTTTTTCCTCGAAACCGAATGGGAATGGGGCGGGGATGGTATTTGTGTCCCCCGCCCCGACCCGTCCTGATTTCACCCCGAATCTGCCCCGAACACCATAAACATAATTAAATATATTAAATTATCAATATATTTATTTATTCACTATATTTTATAAGAGTAGTAATGTTATTTCTTTATAATAATATAAATTTTAATATATTATAATATATATTATATTTAAAAACTTGTTTATATAATTTTATTGTATAATTTTTATTTTATTTTAAATAAAAATAATTATTAACGGTGCCCCGCGGGATTCCCCGAAACCGAAAAAAACCGAACGGGGCGGGGATGGTATTAAAAAATTCCCCGAAATTAAAACGGTGCGGGGACGGTAAATGCATTCCCCGCCCCGAACCGCCCTATTGCCATCCCTAGACGTGCAGTCTAACAGACACGTAGTTAGACGTGCATTCTAACTATTACGTGGTTAGACGGGCAATCTAACAGACACGTAGTTAGACGTGCAATCTAACAGATGAAAGTTAGACGCATGGAGTCTAACTTCTTCAGACTAGTCTGAAGGGACACATAGTTAGACGTGCCGTCTAACTCCATTAGACTTGGTGGTCTAATGGATCCTGCTATTAGACGGGGGAGTCTAACTTCATTAGACTTGACAGTCTAATGGAGCACGTCTAATGCCTCGCTTCAGCAGTTGCTTGAAGTCAGCATTCGTCTACCCACGATCAAATAGCTGTACGCTACTCCTGCTCCACTAATCCGTGCAGATCAGTACGACAACCAGTTGCATCCAATGAATGAATGCCACGTAAGTAAATATTCTTTCCACCGCTTGTTCCTTGTAGGACAATTCTAGAAGAATATTCGGCGCACTACCAGATTGGTACGACCACGATCTTTGTGCACAGAGTCTGTTGTACCTGTGTACTATAGAGGCTTTCCAATGGGTGCTTGCCACGTTTCATTCAAAAGATTCGACTGTTGGTACATGCTCTCTATTTAAATATCTTCAAGGACAACGGACGAATAACCGCACTTACACGTTATCTTACGAATTGCTTACTTGCTTGTTGAGTTTTGTACATCAAGAGAGAGATATAATCAAAGTATTGTCTAGCTAAGTGATATCCTTTAATATACTGTAAGTTGAATATAGTATGTTTTGTTCAACAGTTAGCTAGCACTGAAACTGTTTTGATTCAAAGAAAAGTATAGTGAATCCTTCTGGTAGTTGGAAGAAGGGGTGACGTAGGAGAGTTTTGTTCCGAACATCCATAAACAACCGTCTGTGTCTTTTACATTCTGTCCTTCATTCTTTCATTCGTTCTTAGCTTCAAACCCAAGCAAACGTTTCCGCATTTGAATCGCTTCAAGAGTTTGCAAATGTTTGTGAAGAGTAGAAAGCGATATAAATTCCTAACAGGATTTCTATCAAACCGTTTTGCACGTAGTTGTCATCAATAGTTAGACCTCTGTCTCTATTGGTGCCACCGATCATTTCACAATCATTTAACCAACTAGACTAATATAAAGAACACCAAAAACATCTCTCGGTTGGGCTCTAAGAGCTCTCTTTCGGGCCCTCATTCGGTGTCTCAGTTGGGCCGTCAATCAATTTTGTTTTCTTTCAAAAATACTTAAAAAACAAAATAAAAAATCATATTCATATCAAATAAACTAACCAAAATTCATCCATATATCAATATATCACTTATATTATATATTTTGGTTTATTTTATTTAAAATTATTTTTTTTTCTGATGATACCAATAGAGGTGGCGACGACTAAAAAAATTATTATTTATTTAATAAATATAAAATATCAATAATATGTTATATTCAAATTTAACTATTATATGTTATATTATTTAATTAAAGTCCGATATTAATTATTTTTGGGATCGATAGTCGTGGCGATGTATTCAAAAATTATTATTTATTTAATAATCTATGCAATAAGTTTGTATATGAATTTTATTTAACAGTATATTAGAAATTTATTAAAATATATAAACTATATAATTGATAAGTGAAAAATGAATATCTATATATCTATACGTGTTATTCAAGTGTTATTCAAGTTAAACGGATTAAAACCGTGCTTATGGGTAAGAAACTTTCTAAAAAAAAATGAGTTTAGTAAATTTAATTGATTAAATAAACAAAATTTTATTTTAATTCATATTAACGAATAATATGAGTTGAATAACATTTTACATAAATTAGTATGACTTATATATATAAGTTATGCCAATTTGATCACCCTTACCTTAAAATACTATAATCTAATTCTAGCACGCGAGTATGCGGTTTTATAATTATAATGGTATAAGAGAAACAAAGTGTCTTACATTTTACATAAACAAAGGATTAGATAGGTCATTTCTCGAGTTCTAATCAAGATGAGACTTGGAATAGTGATGTAGAGCGATGTGGTTAATCTATGTCTTAAGCTGAGAGATAATTTATGTTCACAATAAAAACAAAATTACAAAATATATGTACTCTTTACAATTTTGAGTTTACTGTGTTATAGTATGGTCTAATAACAAAACAAAATATTAAGATTTAAGAAGAGTTCTTGAATCATGCATAAACAAAGTATCATAAGTGCAACTTCTCAAGTTATAAACATAACCCAAACTAAGTAATATGAAGAAAGAAACATACATTCCATTTTACATTTTGAGGTTGGACTGCATGCACTAAAATTGGAATCAACGTGGACAGTACGACTAGACAACATCTTAAATTGTATGATAATAAAGTGTTGTGTCGTGACCTTACTATCAATCACGATATAAATTCCACAATAATAGTTTCGTAGAATAGATAGAGAAGAACAGAATGGGTAAAAGAACAGAATAAGTAGAAGAATAGATTGAATAGAAGAATAGATTAATAAAAGAAACAAGATGAATAGAAGAACATGTTGAATAGAAATTGGGAGTTTATTAGGGTTAGGGTTACTAGGAGCGACGGCTCTGGTAATTACAAAGAGAAAGTATAACAATTAGAATATCCAAAATATATTCCCTCTCCTTACAATTCTATCCTTATTTATAGACTAACAAATTACAAAATAACCCTTAAAAGATATAACTACGTCTATTTCAACCCTCAATAATTTTGGAAATAGAATCCTCATCTTTGGAAATAGCATCCTCATCTTTGGAAATAGAATCCTCGTTTTTGTGAATATTAGATTCACAACATGTTGCCTGATTCATTTATTAAGTCCTAATTAATAATAATATTAGGACTTGTAATAGAACACACCTGATGCCTTAGATTAGAAAATATTAAGAAATATTTGAAGTACAAGAATATTGAGTTTTAATTATCTTTATGGATGCCTTATGTCTTTTGGTTGTGTTGCCTTTGTCTATGTCCTATATGCTTATAGGTATTGGTAGGAATGAATTTATGTAGTAGGGTCGTTACTGAAGTTAGGCTCAGTCTAAAAATAAATTATTACCTACCGAATTTGTATACATTCCAATTTTTAGAAAACAATAACAGATTTATATTATTGTCTAGTTGCATTTAATTCTTATAAAGTGTATGTTTTTTTAGAATTTTTTTACATTAATTTTAAACCCCAAACTCTAAATTGTAAATTAAGTTCAAACCCTTCTTTATCTATAATTTCTGATTCTGTCATTGAGTATATAATGATCTTATTGATTGAACAACTAAGTCAAGTGATAACATTTTGAATCATGTTTGAGCAATATGATACATAAGTAATTTATTGGATCCTAAATTTGGTAGATAGTTGTAGTAATATGAATATCCAACAAAAGTATAGTGCGGCTAATTAGTTGAAGAATTAAGATATAAAAGGTATTAAGAAAACTAGCATGTATCCCGTGCATTTGCACGAGTAATAATATAAAAAAATTGTGAAAAAAATATTACGGTAACATTTTTATGGGCGGGTCAACCCACAATCCGACCCAAGTATCCATTTACTCTCACATATATCCAAATTAACCACAGCTCTCGACCCGACAATCGGACACTTTAAAAATTAAGCATCATTATATATAGATTACAACAAAATAATAGGACTATTCGACTATAATTACACCTTTTATTAATTTCTATTATAGTTTTGTCAACTTGGATGATGATAGCATTACCAACAAACACATAATTAGTGTTTAATGGTGTCCTTTGCTCTCAGCCAAGTACTATTAACAACCCTCACATCACATTAATTCATAATTAATTATTAGTTAGATGTAAATATATTATATTGACAGCTGATTATAAGATTAATTAATCTCCTAACCATGAAGTCTCCGCAAATAAATATAATTAATTTTAGCTTAGACAAAGCATTTAGATCCTTCAATAAAAAACAATTATTTTTGTCATCTATTAGATATATAGATTACTTATATAGCACAGCGACATATCTTTTAAGAACAAAATGGTTTCAAAAATACTTTAAATATGATGAACAATTTTCATTAAAAACAAACCTAGTCCAAGTTCATTTTATTGATTGAACAAATATGAGATAAAAGATTTTCTTTTATTAATTGAATAAATAATACTTATTCAACTATTTGTAATTTGAGTAAAAATTTTCTAACTAGGAATAGGAAAACAATTAATTAGGAAAAATTAATAACTAATTATTAAAACTGAAAATTAATAATGTGAACCATCTAATGTTAGGAGTCAACAAGTAGTATTTTAAATATTCCCTTCAAGCAATACGGTGAGGCACAAAGTGTGAAGAAGATAATTCTTTAGTGATAATATTAACCATCTTCAGTGGATATATAATGAATAGAAATAGTTTTTTTTGAGTAACTTATTCACGAATAAAATGAAAATAAATTTCAATGCGATCATGAAATACTAGATTAGTTGCAAGAAAAGAAGATCCAATATTATCACACCATAGTATTGAATCTGCGAATAATAAGATACTAGTTTCTTTTAATAAAGACTCAAGCCAACATAGATTATCAGTGACATTCAGATTAGCCAACATAGATTATCAGTGACATTCAGATTAGATTATGTGTTAGAATGAGTAACCACTTGTTGCTTCTTAGAATTCGAAGAGATAAGGTTAGTACCAAAACATACACAATACCCTATCGTTGAACGACGATCATTAGGACAACCTCCCATTCATCATCAGAATAGGCTGTTAGAGTATTTGAGGGAGATGGACGGATGACAAGATCATGGCATGGGGTGTGGCGTAAATAACTTAAGATATATTTAACTGCACCCTAATGAGTTGTTGTGGGAGATTGCATATATTAACAGGATTTATTGACTGTAATTTCTAATTCTAGACGAGTGATAATGACATATTGAAGAGCGCCTACTATACTATAACAATGAAATGGATTTGGTAAAGGATCTCCATCATATCGTGACAAAGATGATCCAGAAGCAACTAGCATATGTAACAACTTGGATTCTTGCATATCGATACGTTTGAGGAGATCATCAATGTATTTAGACTGACAAAGAAATAGGCATGTCAACGTGCGAATAACTTTGATACCGGGAAAATAATGAAGTTGTCTAAGATCCTTAGGTATAAATGTTTTACCTAGCTTAGATATAATTGATTTAATGAAAATAGACAATATTCCAATAAAGATAATATCATCAATATACATTAAAATAAAGGCAGAAACACAAGCATCATTCTAGATAAAAATAGATGCATGTGATTTGGATTTAGATAATCCAAACAAAATTAGTGTAGATCGTAGTGTTGCATGCCAAGCACGAAGTTCTTGTTTTTTAAGCCATAAATAACTTAATGTAACTTATCAGCATGCTCAGGAAAATTAGGATACCCAAAACTAGTTGGTTGTTCCATATAAACTCCTTCTTGAAGTTTACCATTAAGAAAAATGTTATTAAATCTAGTTGGTGAATTTTCCAATTATATGTGATGACAATAGTAAATTCTCGGTTGTTCATGAAACCCTTTAACTATTAGTATGACTTTGTAACTATCGTTTGAGACATCAACTTTACATTTAAGTTTAAACATCCATTTGCATCCTACTACATTTTAATAAAGAGTACGAGGAACTATTGACCACATATTATTTTGGAGTAATGCATTATACTCACTCACCAAGATAGAGCGCCAATCAGGATCTTTATTTGTAGTTGTAAAACATGTAGGTTTAGAAACAAATAGTAGCGGAAGATGGAACTCTAAATTTGTTTCTTGTGATCATAGGATGAGTAGAACATGTCGGCACTCGAACCGGTGAATTTTGATTATAATTTTTTATATTTGAAGATTTTGTAGGTTTTGTTGTAGATAAAAGTGGAGATGTTACTCGTGAAGTAGTGATTGATTCATTAATACTTGTTATAAGAAGAGTTTCATATTCAACTCGCAAATTATATAAAACTGGAATATTAATGATGATAGGAGTACTCAAGAGATTTGGAGAGAGCGTATTAACTTTTGAGAATAAGAATCATTGTTCATCAAAACTGACGTGACGAGAAATATAGATGCGTCCATATGTAATGTTGAGACAAGTATATCCTTTATGAGAGTTACTGTACACAATGAAGCATCACATGGTGCTCTAAAATCAAGCTTATATTGATTATAAGGTCTCATGAGCGGATAACAAGCAAACCAAAAAGATTTTAGAAAAGTATAATCACATAAACAATTAATAAGTACCTCAATGGGTGATCGATTAGAAAGAGTGGTGTTGGGAGTTGATTAATGACATATGTAGTAGTTATAAAAGCTTCATTCCAAAGATGCGTAGGCATAAACACATAAACTAACATTGATAGTTTTGTTTTAGTAATATGATAATTTTTTCGTTCGACAAGACCATTTTATTCATTTATATGCGGACATGATAATTTGTGTAGTATTCAATTTAATTCTATCAAAGACTTTAAAATTTCTATATTCACCACCACCACCTATTTGTAATATCTTGATACGTCATGTAAATTGATTTTTAACTATAGTCTTAAAACTGGTAAAAGTACTAAGAATATTATATGTTTGTTTGAGTGGATATAACCACGAGTATTTGCTATAATCTTCCACAAACAACACAAAATAACAAAATCTACCTGATGAAAAAGTAAGGTGTGGGTCTCCAAACATTTTTTTGGAAAACAGTTAATACCATTTCATTAAAAATCTTAAAAGTGGGAAAGTCAAGAATCATAAATAGACAAACCCTAGCTATGATTAAAAAATGACAATCAACAAACCTTAAAGTATTTGATTAGTAACATTCACACAACCATACAACAAAGGTTACACACTAAAAGATTACCATCAATAACAGCTCATAATTATCCCTATCAAGATGTTTATTTCCATATAAGCCTACTGCGTCATGTGGCCTTCTTCCCTTTCCCCAAACATTAGAATTTATCAATTCTAGTGGAACCGATGTTTTTGAAACAGATAACAAAAAATGTTGTTTATGCGCTTTTCCAAGTTGACATGATTCACAAAATAATGTCTTTTGACTACCTAATACATGTAAATGAAAGTGAGATAAAATATAAGATTTAGTGGCGACACATGGATGTCCAAGACGATGGTGCCAAATAGTAGAAGATGATCGTATTCCAATAAATACTTGTTTTTGTGGTGAAGCCGGTACCGAATCTAGACAATATAGTCCGCCATTAAGAGTTCCCTAAAGGAGGATTACCCTCGTATCATGATATTTTACAATACAATAATTATGAAATTCAAAGAAAAGTTATTGTTATTAGAGAATGAGAAACACTTAGTAGATTTGTCGTGATCTCTGGTACATGTAAGACATTATTCAAATATAGTGACCTATCATCACTAGGTATAGTATAAGTTCTAACATTAGAAATATTTAAAAGTGTATCATTATCGACCGTGATATTTTCTTTACATGTATATGGTTAATGAAGTTGAAGATTATTGAGGTTTGATATGACGTGCTCAATGACACATGATCGGGATGCCATGTCGGATCTGTAAAAGTTGTGGAAGAAGCCATCATAAATATGGGGTTATTTTTCTCTTAATGGTGTTGAGTTAAGATCAGACAACCGATACTATGTGATCGCGTTCTCCACATATTTGACATGTTTAAATATTCCAGCAGTTCTTAATGCACAGAGTGTCCCATTTTATCGCAATGAGTACAATGTGGGAGATTATTATTTCGATAGGAACCATGGTTAGAATTAGAAATAATATTATTAGAATTTCCAGTCCAATTACCATTACCTATTAAAGTTCCTTTATTACCATTACATGAAATTCCACTAGCTAGCTAATTAAATGGAACATTTAGAGATTTATTTTCAAACCAATTACCTGTTGGGTTTTGGGATCATATTTAATTAGAGTTTATATATTGTAATTGGACTTTAAGCCTTTATTGGGCTTAAGAGTAGTAGTTTATTCTTTTGGCTCCTATAAATAGAGACATTGTAACCTAGGGTTACTTGGACCATTATTCCATGGAATATCAATAGAATGGACGACTCCCCGAGGATGTAGGCATTGTTGGCCGAACCTCGTTATATCTTGTGTTCTTTATTATTCTTTACCACATTATCTTTATATCTTCTTTTATTGCGTGTTTAGATTAGATCTTTTCTCAACATTCCCTCCATTGCCTCTTCTTGTTTTCCCATTAAAATTACTACAGTTAGTTTGACGGTTTGACCACTTCTAGTGTTCCAGTAGCGGAAACCACCACAAGCTCCTCCTCTTCAATTTCCAAATGAACCTCGACGACCTCCTCCTCTTATATTTCCAGCAACAAGGTTCATTGTTGGTTGAAGATGAAGTTCATGCAGACGATGTTCGTGAGTACTAAGAAGGTTAGAAAGTTCTTCATACTTGAGTGTGTCTTGTCGAATCGTTATAGAGGTGATGGAGCTTTCGTATTCAGGACATAGA